>NW_027666184.1:0-29458 GCF_963924005.1 Protomyctophum bolini
TCCCAAACTGCCCCAGCACTTCCCACATTGCTCAAAGTGGCTAGCTTTCATCCCAACACAGTTTATAGGGCCATACGGTACATAGTTTTCAAGTTACAGACTAAGCTAAGCAAAATGAATCTTTTTTTTTTTACTGTGAAAACGGCACTTTGGGACTGTGAAAGTGACATTTTGGCCCTGTTGTCCCAAACTGCCCCAGCACTTCCCACATTGCTCAAAGTGGCTAGCTTTCATCCCAACACAGTTTATAGGGCCATACGGTACATAGTTTTCAAGTTACAGACTAAGCTAAGCAAAAGTGAACCAGGCCTTTTTACTGTGAAAATGGCACTTTGGGACTGTGAAAGTGACATTTTGGCCCTGTTGTCCCAAACTGCCCCAGCACTTCCCACATTGCTCAAAGTGGCTAGCTTTCATCCCAACACAGTTTATAGGGCCATACGGTACATAGTTTTCAAGTTACAGACTAAGCTAAGCAAAAGTGAACCAGGCCTTTTTACTGTGAAAATGGCACTTTGGGACTGTGAAAGTGACATTTTGGCCCTGTTGTCCCAAACTGCCCCAGCACTTCCCACATTGCTCAAAGTGGCTAGCTTTCATCCCAACACAGTTTATAGGGCCATACGGTACATAGTTTTCAAGTTACAGACTAAGCTAAGCAAAAGTGAACCAGGCCTTTTTACTGTGAAAATGGCACTTTGGGACTGTGAAAGTGACATTTTGGCCCTGTTCGTTCCCTGTTGTCCCAAACTGCCCCAGCTCTTGCCACAATGCTCAAAGTGGCTAGCTTTCATCCCAACACAGTTTATAGGGCCATACGGTACATAGTTTTCAAGTTACAGACTAAGCTAAGCAAAAGTGAACCAGGCCTTTTTACTGTGAAAATGGCACTTTGGGACTGTGAAAGTGACATTTTGGCCCTGTTGTCCCAAACTGCCCCAGCACTTCCCACATTGCTCAAAGTGGCTAGCTTTCATCCCAACACAGTTTATAGGGCCATACGGTACATAGTTTTCAAGTTACAGACTAAGCTAAGCAAAAGTGAACCAGGCCTTTTTACTGTGAAAATGGCACTTTGGGACTGTGAAAGTGACATTTTGGCCCTGTTGTCCCAAACTGCCCCAGCACTTCCCACATTGCTCAAAGTGGCTAGCTTTCATCCCAACACAGTTTATAGGGCCATACGGTACATAGTTTTCAAGTTACAGACAAAGCTAAGCAAAATGAATCTTTTTTTTTTTACTGTGAAAACGGCACTTTGGGACTGTGAAAGTGACATTTTGGCCCTGTTGTCCCAAACTGCCCCAGCACTTCCCACATTGCTCAAAGTGGCTAGCTTTCATCCCAACACAGTTTATAGGGCCATACGGTACATAGTTTTCAAGTTACAGACTAAGCTAAGCAAAATGAATCTGTTTTTTTTTACTGTGAAAATGGCACTTTGGGACTGTGAAAGTGACATTTTGGCCCTGTTGTCCCAAACTGCCCCAGCACTTCCCACATTGCTCAAAGTGGCTAGCTTTCATCCCAACACAGTTTATAGGGCCATACGGTACATAGTTTTCAAGTTACAGACTAAGCTAAGCAAAAGTGAACCAGGCCTTTTTACTGTGAAAATGGCACTTTGGGACTGTGAAAGTGACATTTTGGCCCTGTTGTCCCAAACTGCCCCAGCACTTCCCACATTGCTCAAAGTGGCTAGCTTTCATCCCAACACAGTTTATAGGGCCATACGGTACATAGTTTTCAAGTTACAGACTAAGCTAAGCAAAATGAATCTGTTTTTTTTTTACTGTGAAAATGGCACTTTGGGACTGTGAAAGTGACATTTTGGCCCTGTTGTCCCAAACTGCCCCAGCACTTCCCACATTGCTCAAAGTGGCTAGCTTTCATCCCAACACAGTTTATAGGGCCATACGGTACATAGTTTTCAAGTTACAGACTAAGCTAAGCAAAAGTGAACCAGGCCTTTTTACTGTGAAAATGGCACTTTGGGACTGTGAAAGTGACATTTTGGCCCTGTTGTCCCAAACTGCCCCAGCACTTCCCACATTGCTCAAAGTGGCTAGCTTTCATCCCAACACAGTTTATAGGGCCATACGGTACATAGTTTTCAAGTTACAGACTAAGCTAAGCAAAAGTGAACCAGGCCTTTTTACTGTGAAAATGGCACTTTGGGACTGTGAAAGTGACATTTTGGCCCTGTTGTCCCAAACTGCCCCAGCACTTCCCACATTGCTCAAAGTGGCTAGCTTTCATCCCAACACAGTTTATAGGGCCATACGGTACATAGTTTTCAAGTTACAGACTAAGCTAAGCAAAATTAATCTTTTTTTTTTTACTGTGAAAACGGCACTTTGGGACTGTGAAAGTGACATTTTGGCCCTGTTGTCCCAAACTGCCCCAGCACTTCCCACATTGCTCAAAGTGGCTAGCTTTCATCCCAACACAGTTTATAGGGCCATACGGTACATAGTTTTCAAGTTACAGACTAAGCTAAGCAAAAGTGAACCAGGCCTTTTTACTGTGAAAATGGCACTTTGGGACTGTGAAAGTGACATTTTGGCCCTGTTGTCCCAAACTGCCCCAGCACTTCCCACATTGCTCAAAGTGGCTAGCTTTCATCCCAACACAGTTTATAGGGCCATACGGTACATAGTTTTCAAGTTACAGACTAAGCTAAGCAAAAGTGAACCAGGCCTTTTTACTGTGAAAATGGCACTTTGGGACTGTGAAAGTGACATTTTGGCCCTGTTGTCCCAAACTGCCCCAGCACTTCCCACATTGCTCAAAGTGGCTAGCTTTCATCCCAACACAGTTTATAGGGCCATACGGTACATAGTTTTCAAGTTACAGACTAAGCTAAGCAAAAGTGAACCAGGCCTTTTTACTGTGAAAATGGCACTTTGGGACTGTGAAAGTGACATTTTGGCCCTGTTCGTTCCCTGTTGTCCCAAACTGCCCCAGCTCTTGCCACAATGCTCAAAGTGGCTAGCTTTCATCCCAACACAGTTTATAGGGCCATACGGTACATAGTTTTCAAGTTACAGACTAAGCTAAGCAAAAGTGAACCAGGCCTTTTTACTGTGAAAATGGCACTTTGGGACTGTGAAAGTGACATTTTGGCCCTGTTGTCCCAAACTGCCCCAGCACTTCCCACACTGCTCAAAGTGGCTAGCTTTCATCCCAACACAGTTTATAGGGCCATACGGTACATAGTTTTCAAGTTACAGACTAAGCTAAGCAAAAGTGAACCAGGCCTTTTTACTGTGAAAATGGCACTTTGGGACTGTGAAAGTGACATTTTGGCCCTGTTGTCCCAAACTGCCCCAGCACTTCCCACATTGCTCAAAGTGGCTAGCTTTCATCCCAACACAGTTTATAGGGCCATACGGTACATAGTTTTCAAGTTACAGACTAAGCTAAGCAAAAGTGAACCAGGCCTTTTTACTGTGAAAATGGCACTTTGGGACTGTGAAAGTGACATTTTGGCCCTGTTGTCCCAAACTGCCCCAGCACTTCCCACATTGCTCAAAGTGGCTAGCTTTCATCCCAACACAGTTTATAGGGCCATACGGTACATAGTTTTCAAGTTACAGACTAAGCTAAGCAAAATGAATCTTTTTTTTTTTACTGTGAAAACGGCACTTTGGGACTGTGAAAGTGACATTTTGGCCCTGTTGTCCCAAACTGCCCCAGCACTTCCCACATTGCTCAAAGTGGCTAGCTTTCATCCCAACACAGTTTATAGGGCCATACGGTACATAGTTTTCAAGTTACAGACTAAGCTAAGCAAAAGTGAACCAGGCCTTTTTACTGTGAAAATGGCACTTTGGGACTGTGAAAGTGACATTTTGGCCCTGTTGTCCCAAACTGCCCCAGCACTTCCCACATTGCTCAAAGTGGCTAGCTTTCATCCCAACACAGTTTATAGGGCCATACGGTACATAGTTTTCAAGTTACAGACTAAGCTAAGCAAAAGTGAACCAGGCCTTTTTACTGTGAAAATGGCACTTTGGGACTGTGAAAGTGACATTTTGGCCCTGTTGTCCCAAACTGCCCCAGCACTTCCCACATTGCTCAAAGTGGCTAGCTTTCATCCCAACACAGTTTATAGGGCCATACGGTACATAGTTTTCAAGTTACAGACTAAGCTAAGCAAAAGTGAACCAGGCCTTTTTACTGTGAAAATGGCACTTTGGGACTGTGAAAGTGACATTTTGGCCCTGTTGTCCCAAACTGCCCCAGCACTTCCCACATTGCTCAAAGTGGCTAGCTTTCATCCCAACACAGTTTATAGGGCCATACGGTACATAGTTTTCAAGTTACAGACTAAGCTAAGCAAAAGTGAACCAGGCCTTTTTACTGTGAAAATGGCACTTTGGGACTGTGAAAGTGACATTTTGGCCCTGTTGTCCCAAACTGCCCCAGCACTTCCCACATTGCTCAAAGTGGCTAGCTTTCATCCCAACACAGTTTATAGGGCCATACGGTACATAGTTTTCAAGTTACAGACTAAGCTAAGCAAAAGTGAACCAGGCCTTTTTACTGTGAAAATGGCACTTTGGGACTGTGAAAGTGACATTTTGGCCCTGTTCGTTCCCTGTTGTCCCAAACTGCCCCAGCTCTTGCCACAATGCTCAAAGTGGCTAGCTTTCATCCCAACACAGTTTATAGGGCCATACGGTACATAGTTTTCAAGTTACAGACTAAGCTAAGCAAAAGTGAACCAGGCCTTTTTACTGTGAAAATGGCACTTTGGGACTGTGAAAGTGACATTTTGGCCCTGTTGTCCCAAACTGCCCCAGCACTTCCCACACTGCTCAAAGTGGCTAGCTTTCATCCCAACACAGTTTATAGGGCCATACGGTACATAGTTTTCAAGTTACAGACTAAGCTAAGCAAAAGTGAACCAGGCCTTTTTACTGTGAAAATGGCACTTTGGGACTGTGAAAGTGACATTTTGGCCCTGTTGTCCCAAACTGCCCCAGCACTTCCCACATTGCTCAAAGTGGCTAGCTTTCATCCCAACACAGTTTATAGGGCCATACGGTACATAGTTTTCAAGTTACAGACTAAGCTAAGCAAAAGTGAACCAGGCCTTTTTACTGTGAAAATGGCACTTTGGGACTGTGAAAGTGACATTTTGGCCCTGTTGTCCCAAACTGCCCCAGCACTTCCCACATTGCTCAAAGTGGCTAGCTTTCATCCCAACACAGTTTATAGGGCCATACGGTACATAGTTTTCAAGTTACAGACTAAGCTAAGCAAAAGTGAACCAGGCCTTTTTACTGTGAAAATGGCACTTTGGGACTGTGAAAGTGACATTTTGGCCCTGTTGTCCCAAACTGCCCCAGCACTTCCCACATTGCTCAAAGTGGCTAGCTTTCATCCCAACACAGTTTATAGGGCCATACGGTACATAGTTTTCAAGTTACAGACTAAGCTAAGCAAAAGTGAACCAGGCCTTTTTACTGTGAAAATGGCACTTTGGGACTGTGAAAGTGACATTTTGGCCCTGTTGTCCCAAACTGCCCCAGCACTTCCCACATTGCTCAAAGTGGCTAGCTTTCATCCCAACACAGTTTATAGGGCCATACGGTACATAGTTTTCAAGTTACAGACTAAGCTAAGCAAAAGTGAACCAGGCCTTTTTACTGTGAAAATGGCACTTTGGGACTGTGAAAGTGACATTTTGGCCCTGTTCGTTCCCTGTTGTCCCAAACTGCCCCAGCTCTTGCCACAATGCTCAAAGTGGCTAGCTTTCATCCCAACACAGTTTATAGGGCCATACGGTACATAGTTTTCAAGTTACAGACTAAGCTAAGCAAAAGTGAACCAGGCCTTTTTACTGTGAAAATGGCACTTTGGGACTGTGAAAGTGACATTTTGGCCCTGTTGTCCCAAACTGCCCCAGCACTTCCCACACTGCTCAAAGTGGCTAGCTTTCATCCCAACACAGTTTATAGGGCCATACGGTACATAGTTTTCAAGTTACAGACTAAGCTAAGCAAAAGTGAACCAGGCCTTTTTACTGTGAAAATGGCACTTTGGGACTGTGAAAGTGACATTTTGGCCCTGTTGTCCCAAACTGCCCCAGCACTTCCCACATTGCTCAAAGTGGCTAGCTTTCATCCCAACACAGTTTATAGGGCCATACGGTACATAGTTTTCAAGTTACAGACTAAGCTAAGCAAAAGTGAACCAGGCCTTTTTACTGTGAAAATGGCACTTTGGGACTGTGAAAGTGACATTTTGGCCCTGTTGTCCCAAACTGCCCCAGCACTTCCCACATTGCTCAAAGTGGCTAGCTTTCATCCCAACACAGTTTATAGGGCCATACGGTACATAGTTTTCAAGTTACAGACAAGCTAAGCAAAATGAATCTTTTTTTTTTTTACTGTGAAAACGGCACTTTGGGACTGTGAAAGTGACATTTTGGCCCTGTTGTCCCAAACTGCCCCAGCACTTCCCACATTGCTCAAAGTGGCTAGCTTTCATCCCAACACAGTTTATAGGGCCATACGGTACATAGTTTTCAAGTTACAGACTAAGCTAAGCAAAAGTGAACCAGGCCTTTTTACTGTGAAAATGGCACTTTGGGACTGTGAAAGTGACATTTTGGCCCTGTTGTCCCAAACTGCCCCAGCACTTCCCACATTGCTCAAAGTGGCTAGCTTTCATCCCAACACAGTTTATAGGGCCATACGGTACATAGTTTTCAAGTTACAGACTAAGCTAAGCAAAAGTGAACCAGGCCTTTTTACTGTGAAAATGGCACTTTGGGACTGTGAAAGTGACATTTTGGCCCTGTTGTCCCAAACTGCCCCAGCACTTCCCACATTGCTCAAAGTGGCTAGCTTTCATCCCAACACAGTTTATAGGGCCATACGGTACATAGTTTTCAAGTTACAGACTAAGCTAAGCAAAAGTGAACCAGGCCTTTTTACTGTGAAAATGGCACTTTGGGACTGTGAAAGTGACATTTTGGCCCTGTTCGTTCCCTGTTGTCCCAAACTGCCCCAGCTCTTGCCACAATGCTCAAAGTGGCTAGCTTTCATCCCAACACAGTTTATAGGGCCATACGGTACATAGTTTTCAAGTTACAGACTAAGCTAAGCAAAAGTGAACCAGGCCTTTTTACTGTGAAAATGGCACTTTGGGACTGTGAAAGTGACATTTTGGCCCTGTTGTCCCAAACTGCCCCAGCACTTCCCACACTGCTCAAAGTGGCTAGCTTTCATCCCAACACAGTTTATAGGGCCATACGGTACATAGTTTTCAAGTTACAGACTAAGCTAAGCAAAAGTGAACCAGGCCTTTTTACTGTGAAAATGGCACTTTGGGACTGTGAAAGTGACATTTTGGCCCTGTTGTCCCAAACTGCCCCAGCACTTCCCACATTGCTCAAAGTGGCTAGCTTTCATCCCAACACAGTTTATAGGGCCATACGGTACATAGTTTTTAAGTTACAGACTAAGCTAAGCAAAAGTGAACCAGGCCTTTTTACTGTGAAAATGGCACTTTGGGACTGTGAAAGTGACATTTTGGCCCTGTTGTCCCAAACTGCCCCAGCACTTCCCACATTGCTCAAAGTGGCTAGCTTTCATCCCAACACAGTTTATAGGGCCATACGGTACATAGTTTTCAAGTTACAGACTAAGCTAAGCAAAAGTGAACCAGGCCTTTTTACTGTGAAAATGGCACTTTGGGACTGTGAAAGTGACATTTTGGCCCTGTTGTCCCAAACTGCCCCAGCACTTCCCACATTGCTCAAAGTGGCTAGCTTTCATCCCAACACAGTTTATAGGGCCATACGGTACATAGTTTTCAAGTTACAGACTAAGCTAAGCAAAAGTGAACCAGGCCTTTTTACTGTGAAAATGGCACTTTGGGACTGTGAAAGTGACATTTTGGCCCTGTTGTCCCAAACTGCCCCAGCACTTCCCACATTGCTCAAAGTGGCTAGCTTTCATCCCAACACAGTTTATAGGGCCATACGGTACATAGTTTTCAAGTTACAGACTAAGCTAAGCAAAAGTGAACCAGGCCTTTTTACTGTGAAAATGGCACTTTGGGACTGTGAAAGTGACATTTTGGCCCTGTTCGTTCCCTGTTGTCCCAAACTGCCCCAGCTCTTGCCACAATGCTCAAAGTGGCTAGCTTTCATCCCAACACAGTTTATAGGGCCATACGGTACATAGTTTTCAAGTTACAGACTAAGCTAAGCAAAAGTGAACCAGGCCTTTTTACTGTGAAAATGGCACTTTGGGACTGTGAAAGTGACATTTTGGCCCTGTTGTCCCAAACTGCCCCAGCACTTCCCACATTGCTCAAAGTGGCTAGCTTTCATCCCAACACAGTTTATAGGGCCATACGGTACATAGTTTTCAAGTTACAGACTAAGCTAAGCAAAAGTGAACCAGGCCTTTTTACTGTGAAAATGGCACTTTGGGACTGTGAAAGTGACATTTTGGCCCTGTTGTCCCAAACTGCCCCAGCACTTCCCACATTGCTCAAAGTGGCTAGCTTTCATCCCAACACAGTTTATAGGGCCATACGGTACATAGTTTTCAAGTTACAGACAAAGCTAAGCAAAATGAATCTTTTTTTTTTTACTGTGAAAACGGCACTTTGGGACTGTGAAAGTGACATTTTGGCCCTGTTGTCCCAAACTGCCCCAGCACTTCCCACATTGCTCAAAGTGGCTAGCTTTCATCCCAACACAGTTTATAGGGCCATACGGTACATAGTTTTCAAGTTACAGACTAAGCTAAGCAAAATGAATCTGTTTTTTTTTACTGTGAAAATGGCACTTTGGGACTGTGAAAGTGACATTTTGGCCCTGTTGTCCCAAACTGCCCCAGCACTTCCCACATTGCTCAAAGTGGCTAGCTTTCATCCCAACACAGTTTATAGGGCCATACGGTACATAGTTTTCAAGTTACAGACTAAGCTAAGCAAAAGTGAACCAGGCCTTTTTACTGTGAAAATGGCACTTTGGGACTGTGAAAGTGACATTTTGGCCCTGTTGTCCCAAACTGCCCCAGCACTTCCCACATTGCTCAAAGTGGCTAGCTTTCATCCCAACACAGTTTATAGGGCCATACGGTACATAGTTTTCAAGTTACAGACTAAGCTAAGCAAAATGAATCTGTTTTTTTTTACTGTGAAAATGGCACTTTGGGACTGTGAAAGTGACATTTTGGCCCTGTTGTCCCAAACTGCCCCAGCACTTCCCACATTGCTCAAAGTGGCTAGCTTTCATCCCAACACAGTTTATAGGGCCATACGGTACATAGTTTTCAAGTTACAGACTAAGCTAAGCAAAAGTGAACCAGGCCTTTTTACTGTGAAAATGGCACTTTGGGACTGTGAAAGTGACATTTTGGCCCTGTTGTCCCAAACTGCCCCAGCACTTCCCACATTGCTCAAAGTGGCTAGCTTTCATCCCAACACAGTTTATAGGGCCATACGGTACATAGTTTTCAAGTTACAGACTAAGCTAAGCAAAATGAATCTGTTTTTTTTTTACTGTGAAAATGGCACTTTGGGACTGTGAAAGTGACATTTTGGCCCTGTTGTCCCAAACTGCCCCAGCACTTCCCACATTGCTCAAAGTGGCTAGCTTTCATCCCAACACAGTTTATAGGGCCATACGGTACATAGTTTTCAAGTTACAGACTAAGCTAAGCAAAAGTGAACCAGGCCTTTTTACTGTGAAAATGGCACTTTGGGACTGTGAAAGTGACATTTTGGCCCTGTTGTCCCAAACTGCCCCAGCACTTCCCACATTGCTCAAAGTGGCTAGCTTTCATCCCAACACAGTTTATAGGGCCATACGGTACATAGTTTTCAAGTTACAGACTAAGCTAAGCAAAAGTGAACCAGGCCTTTTTACTGTGAAAATGGCACTTTGGGACTGTGAAAGTGACATTTTGGCCCTGTTGTCCCAAACTGCCCCAGCACTTCCCACATTGCTCAAAGTGGCTAGCTTTCATCCCAACACAGTTTATAGGGCCATACGGTACATAGTTTTCAAGTTACAGACTAAGCTAAGCAAAAGTGAACCAGGCCTTTTTACTGTGAAAATGGCACTTTGGGACTGTGAAAGTGACATTTTGGCCCTGTTGTCCCAAACTGCCCCAGCACTTCCCACATTGCTCAAAGTGGCTAGCTTTCATCCCAACACAGTTTATAGGGCCATACGGTACATAGTTTTCAAGTTACAGACTAAGCTAAGCAAAAGTGAACCAGGCCTTTTTACTGTGAAAATGGCACTTTGGGACTGTGAAAGTGACATTTTGGCCCTGTTCGTTCCCTGTTGTCCCAAACTGCCCCAGCTCTTGCCACAATGCTCAAAGTGGCTAGCTTTCATCCCAACACAGTTTATAGGGCCATACGGTACATAGTTTTCAAGTTACAGACTAAGCTAAGCAAAAGTGAACCAGGCCTTTTTACTGTGAAAATGGCACTTTGGGACTGTGAAAGTGACATTTTGGCCCTGTTGTCCCAAACTGCCCCAGCACTTCCCACACTGCTCAAAGTGGCTAGCTTTCATCCCAACACAGTTTATAGGGCCATACGGTACATAGTTTTCAAGTTACAGACTAAGCTAAGCAAAAGTGAACCAGGCCTTTTTACTGTGAAAATGGCACTTTGGGACTGTGAAAGTGACATTTTGGCCCTGTTGTCCCAAACTGCCCCAGCACTTCCCACATTGCTCAAAGTGGCTAGCTTTCATCCCAACACAGTTTATAGGGCCATACGGTACATAGTTTTCAAGTTACAGACTAAGCTAAGCAAAAGTGAACCAGGCCTTTTTACTGTGAAAATGGCACTTTGGGACTGTGAAAGTGACATTTTGGCCCTGTTGTCCCAAACTGCCCCAGCACTTCCCACATTGCTCAAAGTGGCTAGCTTTCATCCCAACACAGTTTATAGGGCCATACGGTACATAGTTTTCAAGTTACAGACTAAGCTAAGCAAAAGTGAACCAGGCCTTTTTACTGTGAAAATGGCACTTTGGGACTGTGAAAGTGACATTTTGGCCCTGTTGTCCCAAACTGCCAAACTGCCCCAGCACTTCCCACATTGCTCAAAGTGGCTAGCTTTCATCCCAACACAGTTTATAGGGCCATACGGTACATAGTTTTCAAGTTACAGACTAAGCTAAGCAAAAGTGAACCAGGCCTTTTTACTGTGAAAATGGCACTTTGGGACTGTGAAAGTGACATTTTGGCCCTGTTCGTTCCCTGTTGTCCCAAACTGCCCCAGCTCTTGCCACAATGCTCAAAGTGGCTAGCTTTCATCCCAACACAGTTTATAGGGCCATACGGTACATAGTTTTCAAGTTACAGACTAAGCTAAGCAAAAGTGAACCAGGCCTTTTTACTGTGAAAATGGCACTTTGGGACTGTGAAAGTGACATTTTGGCCCTGTTGTCCCAAACTGCCCCAGCACTTCCCACACTGCTCAAAGTGGCTAGCTTTCATCCCAACACAGTTTATAGGGCCATACGGTACATAGTTTTCAAGTTACAGACTAAGCTAAGCAAAAGTGAACCAGGCCTTTTTACTGTGAAAATGGCACTTTGGGACTGTGAAAGTGACATTTTGGCCCTGTTGTCCCAAACTGCCCCAGCACTTCCCACATTGCTCAAAGTGGCTAGCTTTCATCCCAACACAGTTTATAGGGCCATACGGTACATAGTTTTCAAGTTACAGACTAAGCTAAGCAAAAGTGAACCAGGCCTTTTTACTGTGAAAATGGCACTTTGGGACTGTGAAAGTGACATTTTGGCCCTGTTGTCCCAAACTGCCCCAGCACTTCCCACATTGCTCAAAGTGGCTAGCTTTCATCCCAACACAGTTTATAGGGCCATACGGTACATAGTTTTCAAGTTACAGACTAAGCTAAGCAAAAGTGAACAGGCTTTTTACTGTGAAAATGGCACTTTGGGACTGTGAAAGTGACATTTTGGCCCTGTTGTCCCAAACTGCCCCAGCACTTCCCACATTGCTCAAAGTGGCTAGCTTTCATCCCAACACAGTTTATAGGGCCATACGGTACATAGTTTTCAAGTTACAGACTAAGCTAAGCAAAAGTGAACCAGGCCTTTTTACTGTGAAAATGGCACTTTGGGACTGTGAAAGTGACATTTTGGCCCTGTTGTCCCAAACTGCCCCAGCACTTCCCACATTGCTCAAAGTGGCTAGCTTTCATCCCAACACAGTTTATAGGGCCATACGGTACATAGTTTTCAAGTTACAGACTAAGCTAAGCAAAAGTGAACCAGGCCTTTTTACTGTGAAAATGGCACTTTGGGACTGTGAAAGTGACATTTTGGCCCTGTTGTCCCAAACTGCCCCAGCACTTCCCACATTGCTCAAAGTGGCTAGCTTTCATCCCAACACAGTTTATAGGGCCATACGGTACATAGTTTTCAAGTTACAGACTAAGCTAAGCAAAAGTGAACCAGGCCTTTTTACTGTGAAAATGGCACTTTGGGACTGTGAAAGTGACATTTTGGCCCTGTTGTCCCAAACTGCCCCAGCACTTCCCACATTGCTCAAAGTGGCTAGCTTTCATCCCAACACAGTTTATAGGGCCATACGGTACATAGTTTTCAAGTTACAGACTAAGCTAAGCAAAAGTGAACCAGGCCTTTTTACTGTGAAAATGGCACTTTGGGACTGTGAAAGTGACATTTTGGCCCTGTTGTCCCAAACTGCCCCAGCACTTCCCACATTGCTCAAAGTGGCTAGCTTTCATCCCAACACAGTTTATAGGGCCATACGGTACATAGTTTTCAAGTTACAGACTAAGCTAAGCAAAAGTGAACCAGGCCTTTTTACTGTGAAAATGGCACTTTGGGACTGTGAAAGTGACATTTTGGCCCTGTTGTCCCAAACTGCCCCAGCACTTCCCACATTGCTCAAAGTGGCTAGCTTTCATCCCAACACAGTTTATAGGGCCATACGGTACATAGTTTTCAAGTTACAGACTAAGCTAAGCAAAAGTGAACCAGGCCTTTTTACTGTGAAAATGGCACTTTGGGACTGTGAAAGTGACATTTTGGCCCTGTTGTCCCAAACTGCCCCAGCACTTCCCACATTGCTCAAAGTGGCTAGCTTTCATCCCAACACAGTTTATAGGGCCATACGGTACATAGTTTTCAAGTTACAGACTAAGCTAAGCAAAAGTGAACCAGGCCTTTTTACTGTGAAAATGGCACTTTGGGACTGTGAAAGTGACATTTTGGCCCTGTTGTCCCAAACTGCCCCAGCACTTCCCACATTGCTCAAAGTGGCTAGCTTTCATCCCAACACAGTTTATAGGGCCATACGGTACATAGTTTTCAAGTTACAGACTAAGCTAAGCAAAAGTGAACCAGGCCTTTTTACTGTGAAAATGGCACTTTGGGACTGTGAAAGTGACATTTTGGCCCTGTTGTCCCAAACTGCCCCAGCACTTCCCACATTGCTCAAAGTGGCTAGCTTTCATCCCAACACAGTTTATAGGGCCATACGGTACATAGTTTTCAAGTTACAGACTAAGCTAAGCAAAAGTGAACCAGGCCTTTTTACTGTGAAAATGGCACTTTGGGACTGTGAAAGTGACATTTTGGCCCTGTCGTCCTGTTGTCCCAAACTGCCCCAGCTCTTGCCACAATGCTCAAAGTGGCTAGCTTTCATCCCAACACAGTTTATAGGGCCATACGGTACATAGTTTTCAAGTTACAAAGCAAAAGTGAACCAGGCCTTTTTACTGTGAAAATGGCACTTTGGGACTGTGAAAGTGACATTTGGCCCTGTCGTCCCTGTTGTCCCAAACTGCCCCAGCACTTGCCCACATTGCTCAAAGTGGCTAGCTTTCATCCAACACAGTTTTATAGGGCCATACGGTACATAGTTTTCAAGTTACAGACTGAAGCTAAGCAAAAGTGAACCAGGCCTTTTTACTGTGAAAATGGCACTTTGGGACTGTGAAAGTGACATTTTGGCCCTGTTGTCCCAAACTGCCCCCAGCACTTCCCACAATGCTCAAAGTGGCTAGCTTTCATCCCAACACAGTTTATAGGGCCATACCGGTACATAGTTTTCAAGTTACAGACTAAGCTAAGCAAAAGTGAACCAGGCCTTTTTACTGTGAAAATGGCACTTTGGGACTGTGAAAGTGACATTTTGGCCCTTTTCGTTCCCTTGTCCCAAACTGCCCCAGCACTTCCCACAATGCTCAAAGTGGCTAGCTTTCATCCCAACACAGTTTATAGGGCCATACGGTACATAGTTTTCAAGTTACAGACTAAGCTAAGCAAAAGTGAACCAGGCCTTTTTACTGTGAAAATGGCACTTTGGGACTGTGAAAGTGACATTTTGGCCCTGTTGTCCCAAACTGCCCCAGCACTTCCCACATTGCTCAAAGTGGCTAGCTTTCATCCCAACACAGTTTATAGGGCCATACGGTACATAGTTTTCAAGTTACAGACTAAGCTAAGCAAAAGTGAACCAGGCCTTTTTACTGTGAAAATGGCACTTTGGGACTGTGAAAGTGACATTTTGGCCCTGTTGTCCCAAACTGCCCCAGCACTTCCCACATTGCTCAAAGTGGCTAGCTTTCATCCCAACACAGTTTATAGGGCCATACGGTACATAGTTTTCAAGTTACAGACTAAGCTAAGCAAAAGTGAACCAGGCCTTTTTACTGTGAAAATGGCACTTTGGGACTGTGAAAGTGACATTTTGGCCCTGTTGTCCCAAACTGCCCCAGCACTTCCCACATTGCTCAAAGTGGCTAGCTTTCATCCCAACACAGTTTATAGGGCCATACGGTACATAGTTTTCAAGTTACAGACTAAGCTAAGCAAAAGTGAACCAGGCCTTTTTACTGTGAAAATGGCACTTTGGGACTGTGAAAGTGACATTTTGGCCCTGTTGTCCCAAACTGCCCCAGCACTTCCCACATTGCTCAAAGTGGCTAGCTTTCATCCCAACACAGTTTATAGGGCCATACGGTACATAGTTTTCAAGTTACAGACTAAGCTAAGCAAAAGTGAACCAGGCCTTTTTACTGTGAAAATGGCACTTTGGGACTGTGAAAGTGACATTTTGGCCCTGTTGTCCCAAACTGCCCCAGCACTTCCCACATTGCTCAAAGTGGCTAGCTTTCATCCCAACACAGTTTATAGGGCCATACGGTACATAGTTTTCAAGTTACAGACTAAGCTAAGCAAAAGTGAACCAGGCCTTTTTTACTGTGAAAATGGCACTTTGGGACTGTGAAAGTGACATTTTGGCCCTGTTGTCCCAAACTGCCCCAGCACTTCCCACATTGCTCAAAGTGGCTAGCTTTCATCCCAACACAGTTTATAGGGCCATACGGTACATAGTTTTCAAGTTACAGACTAAGCTAAGCAAAAGTGAACCAGGCCTTTTTACTGTGAAAATGGCACTTTGGGACTGTGAAAGTGACATTTTGGCCCTGTTGTCCCAAACTGCCCCAGCACTTCCCACATTGCTCAAAGTGGCTAGCTTTCATCCCAACACAGTTTATAGGGCCATACGGTACATAGTTTTCAAGTTACAGACTAAGCTAAGCAAAAGTGAACCAGGCCTTTTTACTGTGAAAATGGCACTTTGGGACTGTGAAAGTGACATTTTGGCCCTGTTGTCCCAAACTGCCCCAGCACTTCCCACATTGCTCAAAGTGGCTAGCTTTCATCCCAACACAGTTTATAGGGCCATACGGTACATAGTTTTCAAGTTACAGACTAAGCTAAGCAAAAGTGAACCAGGCCTTTTTACTGTGAAAATGGCACTTTGGGACTGTGAAAGTGACATTTTGGCCCTGTTGTCCCAAACTGCCCCAGCACTTCCCACATTGCTCAAAGTGGCTAGCTTTCATCCCAACACAGTTTATAGGGCCATACGGTACATAGTTTTCAAGTTACAGACTAAGCTAAGCAAAAGTGAACCAGGCCTTTTTACTGTGAAAATGGCACTTTGGGACTGTGAAAGTGACATTTTGGCCCTGTTGTCCCAAACTGCCCCAGCACTTCCCACATTGCTCAAAGTGGCTAGCTTTCATCCCAACACAGTTTATAGGGCCATACGGTACATAGTTTTCAAGTTACAGACTAAGCTAAGCAAAAGTGAACCAGGCCTTTTTACTGTGAAAATGGCACTTTGGGACTGTGAAAGTGACATTTTGGCCCTGTTGTCCCAAACTGCCCCAGCACTTCCCACATTGCTCAAAGTGGCTAGCTTTCATCCCAACACAGTTTATAGGGCCATACGGTACATAGTTTTCAAGTTACAGACTAAGCTAAGCAAAAGTGAACCAGGCCTTTTTACTGTGAAAATGGCACTTTGGGACTGTGAAAGTGACATTTTGGCCCTGTTGTCCCAAACTGCCCCAGCACTTCCCACATTGCTCAAAGTGGCTAGCTTTCATCCCAACACAGTTTATAGGGCCATACGGTACATAGTTTTCAAGTTACAGACTAAGCTAAGCAAAAGTGAACCAGGCCTTTTTTACTGTGAAAATGGCACTTTGGGACTGTGAAAGTGACATTTTGGCCCTGTTCTGTCCCAAACTGCCCCAGCACTTGCCCACATTGCTCAAAGTGGCTAGCTTTCATCCCAACACAGTTTATAGGGCCATACGGTACATAGTTTTCAAGTTACAGACTAAGCTAAGCAAAAGTGAACCAGGCCTTTTTACTGTGAAAATGGCACTTTGGGACTGTGAAAGTGACATTTTGGCCCTGTTGTCCCAAACTGCCCCAGCACTTCCCACACTGCTCAAAGTGGCTAGCTTTCATCCCAACACAGTTTATAGGGCCATACGGTACATAGTTTTCAAGTTACAGACTAAGCTAAGCAAAAGTGAACCAGGCCTTTTTACTGTGAAAATGGCACTTTGGGACTGTGAAAGTGACATTTTGGCCCTGTTGTCCCAAACTGCCCCAGCACTTCCCACATTGCTCAAAGTGGCTAGCTTTCATCCCAACACAGTTTATAGGGCCATACGGTACATAGTTTTCAAGTTACAGACTAAGCTAAGCAAAAGTGAACCAGGCCTTTTTACTGTGAAAATGGCACTTTGGGACTGTGAAAGTGACATTTTGGCCCTGTTGTCCCAAACTGCCCCAGCACTTCCCACATTGCTCAAAGTGGCTAGCTTTCATCCCAACACAGTTTATAGGGCCATACGGTACATAGTTTTCAAGTTACAGACTAAGCTAAGCAAAAGTGAACCAGGCCTTTTTTTACTGTGAAAACGGCACTTTGGGACTGTGAAAGTGACATTTTGGCCCTGTTGTCCCAAACTGCCCCAGCACTTCCCACATTGCTCAAAGTGGCTAGCTTTCATCCCAACACAGTTTATAGGGCCATACGGTACATAGTTTTCAAGTTACAGACTAAGCTAAGCAAAAGTGAACCAGGCCTTTTTACTGTGAAAATGGCACTTTGGGACTGTGAAAGTGACATTTTGGCCCTGTTGTCCCAAACTGCCCCAGCACTTCCCACATTGCTCAAAGTGGCTAGCTTTCATCCCAACACAGTTTATAGGGCCATACGGTACATAGTTTTCAAGTTACAGACTAAGCTAAGCAAAAGTGAACCAGGCCTTTTTACTGTGAAAATGGCACTTTGGGACTGTGAAAGTGACATTTTGGCCCTGTTGTCCCAAACTGCCCCAGCACTTCCCACATTGCTCAAAGTGGCTAGCTTTCATCCCAACACAGTTTATAGGGCCATACGGTACATAGTTTTCAAGTTACAGACTAAGCTAAGCAAAAGTGAACCAGGCCTTTTTACTGTGAAAATGGCACTTTGGGACTGTGAAAGTGACATTTTGGCCCTGTTCGTTCCCTGTTGTCCCAAACTGCCCCAGCTCTTGCCACAATGCTCAAAGTGGCTAGCTTTCATCCCAACACAGTTTATAGGGCCATACGGTACATAGTTTTCAAGTTACAGACTAAGCTAAGCAAAAGTGAACCAGGCCTTTTTACTGTGAAAATGGCACTTTGGGACTGTGAAAGTGACATTTTGGCCCTGTTGTCCCAAACTGCCCCAGCACTTCCCACACTGCTCAAAGTGGCTAGCTTTCATCCCAACACAGTTTATAGGGCCATACGGTACATAGTTTTCAAGTTACAGACTAAGCTAAGCAAAAGTGAACCAGGCCTTTTTACTGTGAAAATGGCACTTTGGGACTGTGAAAGTGACATTTTGGCCCTGTTGTCCCAAACTGCCCCAGCACTTCCCACATTGCTCAAAGTGGCTAGCTTTCATCCCAACACAGTTTATAGGGCCATACGGTACATAGTTTTCAAGTTACAGACTAAGCTAAGCAAAAGTGAACCAGGCCTTTTTACTGTGAAAATGGCACTTTGGGACTGTGAAAGTGACATTTTGGCCCTGTTGTCCCAAACTGCCCCAGCACTTCCCACATTGCTCAAAGTGGCTAGCTTTCATCCCAACACAGTTTATAGGGCCATACGGTACATAGTTTTCAAGTTACAGACTAAGCTAAGCAAAAGTGAACCAGGCCTTTTTACTGTGAAAATGGCACTTTGGGACTGTGAAAGTGACATTTTGGCCCTGTTGTCCCAAACTGCCCCAGCACTTCCCACATTGCTCAAAGTGGCTAGCTTTCATCCCAACACAGTTTATAGGGCCATACGGTACATAGTTTTCAAGTTACAGACTAAGCTAAGCAAAAGTGAACCAGGCCTTTTTACTGTGAAAATGGCACTTTGGGACTGTGAAAGTGACATTTTGGCCCTGTTCGTTCCCTGTTGTCCCAAACTGCCCCAGCTCTTGCCACAATGCTCAAAGTGGCTAGCTTTCATCCCAACACAGTTTATAGGGCCATACGGTACATAGTTTTCAAGTTACAGACTAAGCTAAGCAAAAGTGAACCAGGCCTTTTTACTGTGAAAATGGCACTTTGGGACTGTGAAAGTGACATTTTGGCCCTGTTGTCCCAAACTGCCCCAGCACTTCCCACACTGCTCAAAGTGGCTAGCTTTCATCCCAACACAGTTTATAGGGCCATACGGTACATAGTTTTCAAGTTACAGACTAAGCTAAGCAAAAGTGAACCAGGCCTTTTTACTGTGAAAATGGCACTTTGGGACTGTGAAAGTGACATTTTGGCCCTGTTGTCCCAAACTGCCCCAGCACTTCCCACATTGCTCAAAGTGGCTAGCTTTCATCCCAACACAGTTTATAGGGCCATACGGTACATAGTTTTCAAGTTACAGACTAAGCTAAGCAAAAGTGAACCAGGCCTTTTTACTGTGAAAATGGCACTTTGGGACTGTGAAAGTGACATTTTGGCCCTGTTGTCCCAAACTGCCCCAGCACTTCCCACATTGCTCAAAGTGGCTAGCTTTCATCCCAACACAGTTTATAGGGCCATACGGTACATAGTTTTCAAGTTACAGACTAAGCTAAGCAAAAGTGAACCAGGCCTTTTTTACTGTGAAAATGGCACTTTGGGACTGTGAAAGTGACATTTTGGCCCTGTTGTCCCAAACTGCCCCAGCACTTCCCACATTGCTCAAAGTGGCTAGCTTTCATCCCAACACAGTTTATAGGGCCATACGGTACATAGTTTTCAAGTTACAGACTAAGCTAAGCAAAAGTGAACCAGGCCTTTTTACTGTGAAAATGGCACTTTGGGACTGTGAAAGTGACATTTTGGCCCTGTTGTCCCAAACTGCCCCAGCACTTCCCACATTGCTCAAAGTGGCTAGCTTTCATCCCAACACAGTTTATAGGGCCATACGGTACATAGTTTTCAAGTTACAGACTAAGCTAAGCAAAAGTGAACCAGGCCTTTTTACTGTGAAAATGGCACTTTGGGACTGTGAAAGTGACATTTTGGCCCTGTTCGTTCCCTGTTGTCCAAACTGCCCCAGCTCTTGCCACAATGCTCAAAGTGGCTAGCTTTCATCCCAACACAGTTTATAGGGCCATACGGTACATAGTTTTCAAGTTACAGACTAAGCTAAGCAAAAGTGAACCAGGCCTTTTTACTGTGAAAATGGCACTTTGGGACTGTGAAAGTGACATTTTGGCCCTGTTGTCCCAAACTGCCCCAGCACTTCCCACATTGCTCAAAGTGGCTAGCTTTCATCCAACACAGTTTATAGGGCCATACGGTACATAGTTTTCAAGTTACAGACTAAGCTAAGCAAAAGTGAACCAGGCCTTTTTACTGTGAAAATGGCACTTTGGGACTGTGAAAGTGACATTTTGGCCCTGTTGTCCCAAACTGCCCCAGCACTTCCCACATTGCTCAAAGTGGCTAGCTTTCATCCCAACACAGTTTATAGGGCCATACGGTACATAGTTTTCAAGTTACAGACAAAGCTAAGCAAAATGAATCTTTCTTTTTTACTGTGAAAACGGCACTTTGGGACTGTGAAAGTGACATTTTGGCCCTGTTGTCCCAAACTGCCCCAGCACTTCCCACATTGCTCAAAGTGGCTAGCTTTCATCCCAACACAGTTTATAGGGCCATACGGTACATAGTTTTCAAGTTACAGACTAAGCTAAGCAAAATGAATCTGTTTTTTTTTACTGTGAAAATGGCACTTTGGGACTGTGAAAGTGACATTTTGGCCCTGTTGTCCCAAACTGCCCCAGCACTTCCCACATTGCTCAAAGTGGCTAGCTTTCATCCCAACACAGTTTATAGGGCCATACGGTACATAGTTTTCAAGTTACAGACTAAGCTAAGCAAAATGAATCTGTTTTTTTTTTACTGTGAAAATGGCACTTTGGGACTGTGAAAGTGACATTTTGGCCCTGTTGTCCCAAACTGCCCCAGCACTTCCCACATTGCTCAAAGTGGCTAGCTTTCATCCCAACACAGTTTATAGGGCCATACGGTACATAGTTTTCAAGTTACAGACTAAGCTAAGCAAAAGTGAACCAGGCCTTTTTACTGTGAAAATGGCACTTTGGGACTGTGAAAGTGACATTTTGGCCCTGTTGTCCCAAACTGCCCCAGCACTTCCCACATTGCTCAAAGTGGCTAGCTTTCATCCCAACACAGTTTATAGGGCCATACGGTACATAGTTTTCAAGTTACAGACTAAGCTAAGCAAAAGTGAACCAGGCCTTTTTACTGTGAAAATGGCACTTTGGGACTGTGAAAGTGACATTTTGGCCCTGTTGTCCCAAACTGCCCCAGCACTTCCCACATTGCTCAAAGTGGCTAGCTTTCATCCCAACACAGTTTATAGGGCCATACGGTACATAGTTTTCAAGTTACAGACTAAGCTAAGCAAAATGAACTGTTTTTTTTACTGTGAAAACGGCACTTTGGGACTGTGAAAGTGACATTTTGGCCCTGTTGTCCCAAACTGCCCCAGCACTTCCCACATTGCTCAAAGTGGCTAGCTTTCATCCCAACACAGTTTATAGGGCCATACGGTACATAGTTTTCAAGTTACAGACTAAGCTAAGCAAAAGTGAACCAGGCCTTTTTACTGTGAAAATGGCACTTTGGGACTGTGAAAGTGACATTTTGGCCCTGTTGTCCCAAACTGCCCCAGCACTTCCCACATTGCTCAAAGTGGCTAGCTTTCATCCCAACACAGTTTATAGGGCCATACGGTACATAGTTTTCAAGTTACAGACTAAGCTAAGCAAAAGTGAACCAGGCCTTTTTACTGTGAAAATGGCACTTTGGGACTGTGAAAGTGACATTTTGGCCCTGTTGTCCCAAACTGCCCCAGCACTTCCCACATTGCTCAAAGTGGCTAGCTTTCATCCCAACACAGTTTATAGGGCCATACGGTACATAGTTTTCAAGTTACAGACTAAGCTAAGCAAAAGTGAACCAGGCCTTTTTACTGTGAAAATGGCACTTTGGGACTGTGAAAGTGACATTTTGGCCCTGTCGTTCCCTGTTGTCCCAAACTGCCCCAGCACTTGCCACATTGCTCAAAGTGGCTAGCTTTCATCCCAACACAGTTTATAGGGCCATACGGTACATAGTTTTCAAGTTACAGACTAAGCTAAGCAAAAGTGAACCAGGCCTTTTTACTGTGAAAATGGCACTTTGGGACTGTGAAAGTGACATTTTGGCCCTGTTGTCCCAAACTGCCCCAGCACTTCCCACACTTGCTCAAAGTGGCTAGCTTTCATCCCAACACAGTTTATAGGGCCATACGGTACATAGTTTTCAAGTTACAGACTAAGCTAAGCAAAAGTGAACCAGGCCTTTTTACTGTGAAAATGGCACTTTGGGACTGTGAAAGTGACATTTTGGCCCTGTTGTCCCAAACTGCCCCCAGCACTTCCCACATTGCTCAAAGTGGCTAGCTTTCATCCCAACACAGTTTATAGGGCCATACGGTACATAGTTTTCAAGTTACAGACTAAGCTAAGCAAAAGTGAACCAGGCCTTTTTACTGTGAAAATGGCACTTTGGGACTGTGAAAGTGACATTTTGGCCCTGTTGTCCCAAACTGCCCCAGCACTTCCCACATTGCTCAAAGTGGCTAGCTTTCATCCCAACACAGTTTATAGGGCCATACGGTACATAGTTTTCAAGTTACAGACTAAGCTAAGCAAAAGTGACAGGCCTTTTTTTTACTGTGAAAATGGCACTTTGGGACTGTGAAAGTGACATTTTGGCCCTGTTGTCCCAAACTGCCCCAGCACTTCCCACATTGCTCAAAGTGGCTAGCTTTCATCCCAACACAGTTTATAGGGCCATACGGTACATAGTTTTCAAGTTACAGACTAAGCTAAGCAAAAGTGAACCAGGCCTTTTTACTGTGAAAATGGCACTTTGGGACTGTGAAAGTGACATTTTGGCCCTGTTGTCCCAAACTGCCCCAGCACTTCCCACATTGCTCAAAGTGGCTAGCTTTCATCCCAACACAGTTTATAGGGCCATACGGTACATAGTTTTCAAGTTACAGACTAAGCTAAGCAAAAGTGAACCAGGCCTTTTTACTGTGAAAATGGCACTTTGGGACTGTGAAAGTGACATTTTGGCCCTGTTGTCCCAAACTGCCCCAGCACTTCCCACATTGCTCAAAGTGGCTAGCTTTCATCCCAACACAGTTTATAGGGCCATACGGTACATAGTTTTCAAGTTACAGACTAAGCTAAGCAAAAGTGAACCAGGCCTTTTTACTGTGAAAATGGCACTTTGGGACTGTGAAAGTGACATTTTGGCCCTGTTGTCCCAAACTGCCCCAGCACTTCCCACATTGCTCAAAGTGGCTAGCTTTCATCCCAACACAGTTTATAGGGCCATACGGTACATAGTTTTCAAGTTACAGACTAAGCTAAGCAAAAGTGAACCAGGCCTTTTTACTGTGAAAATGGCACTTTGGGACTGTGAAAGTGACATTTTGGCCCGTCGTCCGTTGTCCCAAACTGCCCCAGCACTTGCCACAATGCTCAAAGTGGCTAGCTTTCATCCCAACACAGTTTATAGGGCCATACGGTACATAGTTTTCAAGTTACAGACTAAGCTAAGCAAAAGTGAACCAGGCCTTTTTACTGTGAAAATGGCACTTTGGGACTGTGAAAGTGACATTTTGGCCCTGTTGTCCCAAACTGCCCCAGCACTTCCCACATTGCTCAAAGTGGCTAGCTTTCATCCCAACACAGTTTATAGGGCCATACGGTACATAGTTTTCAAGTTACAGACTAAGCTAAGCAAAAGTGAACCAGGCCTTTTTACTGTGAAAATGGCACTTTGGGACTGTGAAAGTGACATTTTGGCCCTGTTGTCTCAAACTGCCCCAGCACTTCCCACATTGCTCAAAGTGGCTAGCTTTCATCCCAACACAGTTTATAGGGCCATACGGTACATAGTTTTCAAGTTACAGACTAAGCTAAGCAAAAGTGAACCAGGCCTTTTTACTGTGAAAATGGCACTTTGGGACTGTGAAAGTGACATTTTGGCCCTGTTGTCCCAAACTGCCCCAGCACTTCCCACATTGCTCAAAGTGGCTAGCTTTCATCCCAACACAGTTTATAGGGCCATACGGTACATAGTTTTCAAGTTACAGACTAAGCTAAGCAAAAGTGAACCAGGCCTTTTTACTGTGAAAATGGCACTTTGGGACTGTGAAAGTGACATTTTGGCCCTGTTGTCCTCAAACTGCCCCAGCACTTCCCACATTGCTCAAAGTGGCTAGCTTTCATCCCAACACAGTTTATAGGGCCATACGGTACATAGTTTTCAAGTTACAGACTAAGCTAAGCAAAAGTGAACCAGGCCTTTTTACTGTGAAAATGGCACTTTGGGACTGTGAAAGTGACATTTTGGCCCTGTTGTCCCAAACTGCCCCAGCACTTCCCACATTGCTCAAAGTGGCTAGCTTTCATCCCAACACAGTTTATAGGGCCATACGGTACATAGTTTTCAAGTTACAGACTAAGCTAAGCAAAAGTGAACCAGGCCTTTTTACTGTGAAAATGGCACTTTGGGACTGTGAAAGTGACATTTTGGCCCTGTTGTCCCAAACTGCCCCAGCACTTCCCACATTGCTCAAAGTGGCTAGCTTTCATCCCAACACAGTTTATAGGGCCATACGGTACATAGTTTTCAAGTTACAGACTAAGCTAAGCAAAAGTGAACCAGGCCTTTTTACTGTGAAAATGGCACTTTGGGACTGTGAAAGTGACATTTTGGCCCTGTTGTCCCAAACTGCCCCAGCACTTCCCACATTGCTCAAAGTGGCTAGCTTTCATCCCAACACAGTTTATAGGGCCATACGGTACATAGTTTTCAAGTTACAGACTAAGCTAAGCAAAAGTGAACCAGGCCTTTTTACTGTGAAAATGGCACTTTGGGACTGTGAAAGTGACATTTTGGCCCTGTTCGTTCCTGTTGTCCCAAACTGCCCCAGCACTTCCCACATTGCTCAAAGTGGCTAGCTTTCATCCCAACACAGTTTATAGGGCCATACGGTACATAGTTTTCAAGTTACAGACTAAGCTAAGCAAAAGTGAACCAGGCCTTTTTACTGTGAAAATGGCACTTTGGGACTGTGAAAGTGACATTTTGGCCCTGTTGTCCCAAACTGCCCCAGCACTTCCCACATTGCTCAAAGTGGCTAGCTTTCATCCCAACACAGTTTATAGGGCCATACGGTACATAGTTTTCAAGTTACAGACTAAGCTAAGCAAAAGTGAACCAGGCCTTTTTACTGTGAAAATGGCACTTTGGGACTGTGAAAGTGACATTTTGGCCCTGTTCGTTCCCTGTTGTCCCAAACTGCCCCAGCACTTCCCACAATGCTCAAAGTGGCTAGCTTTCATCCCAACACAGTTTATAGGGCCATACGGTACATAGTTTTCAAGTTACAGACTAAGCTAAGCAAAAGTGAACCAGGCCTTTTTACTGTGAAAATGGCACTTTGGGACTGTGAAAGTGACATTTTGGCCCTGTTGTCCCAAACTGCCCCAGCACTTCCCACATTGCTCAAAGTGGCTAGCTTTCATCCCAACACAGTTTATAGGGCCATACGGTACATAGTTTTCAAGTTACAGACTAAGCTAAGCAAAAGTGAACCAGGCCTTTTTACTGTGAAAATGGCACTTTGGGACTGTGAAAGTGACATTTTGGCCCTGTTGTCCCAAACTGCCCCAGCACTTCCCACATTGCTCAAAGTGGCTAGCTTTCATCCCAACACAGTTTATAGGGCCATACGGTACATAGTTTTCAAGTTACAGACTAAGCTAAGCAAAAGTGAACCAGGCCTTTTTACTGTGAAAATGGCACTTTGGGACTGTGAAAGTGACATTTTGGCCCTGTTGTCCCAAACTGCCCCAGCACTTCCCACATTGCTCAAAGTGGCTAGCTTTCATCCCAACACAGTTTATAGGGCCATACGGTACATAGTTTTCAAGTTACAGACTAAGCTAAGCAAAATGAATCTTTTTTTTTTTACTGTGAAAACGGCACTTTGGGACTGTGAAAGTGACATTTTGGCCCTGTTGTCCCAAACTGCCCCAGCACTTCCCACATTGCTCAAAGTGGCTAGCTTTCATCCCAACACAGTTTATAGGGCCATACGGTACATAGTTTTCAAGTTACAGACTAAGCTAAGCAAAAGTGAACCAGGCCTTTTTACTGTGAAAATGGCACTTTGGGACTGTGAAAGTGACATTTTGGCCCTGTTGTCCCAAACTGCCCCAGCACTTCCCACATTGCTCAAAGTGGCTAGCTTTCATCCCAACACAGTTTATAGGGCCATACGGTACATAGTTTTCAAGTTACAGACTAAGCTAAGCAAAAGTGAACCAGGCCTTTTTACTGTGAAAATGGCACTTTGGGACTGTGAAAGTGACATTTTGGCCCTGTTGTCCCAAACTGCCCCAGCACTTCCCACATTGCTCAAAGTGGCTAGCTTTCATCCCAACACAGTTTATAGGGCCATACGGTACATAGTTTTCAAGTTACAGACTAAGCTAAGCAAAAGTGAACCAGGCCTTTTTACTGTGAAAATGGCACTTTGGGACTGTGAAAGTGACATTTTGGCCCTGTTGTCCCAAACTGCCCCAGCACTTCCCACATTGCTCAAAGTGGCTAGCTTTCATCCCAACACAGTTTATAGGGCCATACGGTACATAGTTTTCAAGTTACAGACTAAGCTAAGCAAAAGTGAACCAGCTTTTTTACTGTGAAAACGGCACTTTGGGACTGTGAAAGTGACATTTTGGCCCTGTTGTCCCAAACTGCCCCAGCACTTCCCACATTGCTCAAAGTGGCTAGCTTTCATCCCAACACAGTTTATAGGGCCATACGGTACATAGTTTTCAAGTTACAGACTAAGCTAAGCAAAAGTGAACCAGGCCTTTTTACTGTGAAAATGGCACTTTGGGACTGTGAAAGTGACATTTTGGCCCTGTTGTCCCAAACTGCCCCAGCACTTCCCACATTGCTCAAAGTGGCTAGCTTTCATCCCAACACAGTTTATAGGGCCATACGGTACATAGTTTTCAAGTTACAGACTAAGCTAAGCAAAAGTGAACCAGGCCTTTTTACTGTGAAAATGGCACTTTGGGACTGTGAAAGTGACATTTTGGCCCTGTTGTCCCAAACTGCCCCAGCACTTCCCACATTGCTCAAAGTGGCTAGCTTTCATCCCAACACAGTTTATAGGGCCATACGGTACATAGTTTTCAAGTTACAGACTAAGCTAAGCAAAAGTGAACCAGGCCTTTTTACTGTGAAAATGGCACTTTGGGACTGTGAAAGTGACATTTTGGCCCTGTTCCTGTTCCCAAACTGCCCCAGCACTTCCCACATTGCTCAAAGTGGCTAGCTTTCATCCCAACACAGTTTATAGGGCCATACGGTACATAGTTTTCAAGTTACAGACTAAGCTAAGCAAAAGTGAACCAGGCCTTTTTACTGTGAAAATGGCACTTTGGGACTGTGAAAGTGACATTTTGGCCCTGTTGTCCCAAACTGCCCCAGCACTTCCCACACTGCTCAAAGTGGCTAGCTTTCATCCCAACACAGTTTATAGGGCCATACGGTACATAGTTTTCAAGTTACAGACTAAGCTAAGCAAAAGTGAACCAGGCCTTTTTACTGTGAAAATGGCACTTTGGGACTGTGAAAGTGACATTTTGGCCCTGTTGTCCCAAACTGCCCCAGCACTTCCCACATTGCTCAAAGTGGCTAGCTTTCATCCCAACACAGCTTATAGGGCCATACGGTACATAGTTTTCAAGTTACAGACTAAGCTAAGCAAAAGTGAACCAGGCCTTTTTACTGTGAAAATGGCACTTTGGGACTGTGAAAGTGACATTTTGGCCCTGTTGTCCCAAACTGCCCCAGCACTTCCCACATTGCTCAAAGTGGCTAGCTTTCATCCCAACACAGTTTATAGGGCCATACGGTACATAGTTTTCAAGTTACAGACTAAGCTAAGCAAAATGAATCTTTCTTTTTTTACTGTGAAAACGGCACTTTGGGACTGTGAAAGTGACATTTTGGCCCTGTTGTCCAAACTGCCCCAGCACTTCCCACATTGCTCAAAGTGGCTAGCTTTCATCCCAACACAGTTTATAGGGCCATACGGTACATAGTTTTCAAGTTACAGACTAAGCTAAGCAAAAGTGAACCAGCCTTTTTACTGTGAAAATGGCACTTTGGGACTGTGAAAGTGACATTTGGCCCTGTTGTCCCAAACTGCCCCAGCACTTCCCACATTGCTCAAAGTGGCTAGCTTTCATCCCAACACAGTTTATAGGGCCATACGGTACATAGTTTTCAAGTTACAGACTAAGCTAAGCAAAAGTGAACCAGGCCTTTTACTGTGAAAATGGCACTTTGGGACTGTGAAAGTGACATTTTGGCCCTGTTGTCCCAAACTGCCCCAGCACTTCCCACATTGCTCAAAGTGGCTAGCTTTCATCCCAACACAGTTTATAGGGCCATACGGTACATAGTTTTCAAGTTACAGACTAAGCTAAGCAAAAGTGAACCAGGCCTTTTTACTGTGAAAATGGCACTTTGGGACTGTGAAAGTGACATTTTGGCCCTGTTGTCCCAAACTGCCCCAGCACTTCCCACATTGCTCAAAGTGGCTAGCTTTCATCCCAACACAGTTTATAGGGCCATACGGTACATAGTTTTCAAGTTACAGACTAAGCTAAGCAAAAGTGAACCAGGCCTTTTTACTGTGACAAATGGCACTTTGGGACTGTGAAAGTGACATTTTGGCCCTGTTGTCCCAAACTGCCCCAGCACTTCCCACATTGCTCAAAGTGGCTAGCTTTCATCCCAACACAGTTTATAGGGCCATACGGTACATAGTTTTCAAGTTACAGACTAAGCTAAGCAAAAGTGAACCAGGCCTTTTTACTGTGAAAATGGCACTTTGGGACTGTGAAAGTGACATTTTGGCCCTGTTGTCCCAAACTGCCCCAGCACTTCCCACATTGCTCAAAGTGGCTAGCTTTCATCCCAACACAGTTTATAGGGCCATACGGTACATAGTTTTCAAGTTACAGACTAAGCTAAGCAAAAGTGAACCAGGCCTTTTTACTGTGAAAATGGCACTTTGGGACTGTGAAAGTGACATTTTGGCCCTGTTGTCCCAAACTGCCCCAGCACTTCCCACATTGCTCAAAGTGGCTAGCTTTCATCCCAACACAGTTTATAGGGCCATACGGTACATAGTTTTCAAGTTACAGACTAAGCTAAGCAAAAGTGAACCAGGCCTTTTTACTGTGAAAATGGCACTTTGGGACTGTGAAAGTGACATTTTGGCCCTGTTGTCCCCAAACTGCCCCAGCACTTCCCACACTGCTCAAAGTGGCTAGCTTTCATCCCAACACAGTTTATAGGGCCATACGGTACATAGTTTTCAAGTTACAGACTAAGCTAAGCAAAAGTGAACCAGGCCTTTTTACTGTGAAAATGGCACTTTGGGACTGTGAAAGTG
>NW_027666183.1:0-118177 GCF_963924005.1 Protomyctophum bolini
TGAGGATTTGAACAAAATGAAAAATGAAAAAAACGGTGGGTTATAGCCCATGTTTTTTGAAATTTTGAAAAAAAAAGTTAGCCTCGTTTCTCATCATTTTGGACCGTGGGCTATAGCCCATATCGTACGGCATACTATGGCACGCCGTTTTTCATCATTTTTGAGGATTTGAAAAAAATGAAAAATGAAAAAAACGGTGGGTTATAGCCCATGTTTTTTGAAATTTTGAAAAAAAAAGTTAGCCTCGTTTCTCATCATTTTGGACCGTGGGCTATAGCCCATATCGTACGGCATACTATGGCACGCCGTTTTTCATCATTTTTGAGTATTTGAAAAAAATGAAAAATGAAAAAAAACGGTGGGTTATAGCCCATGTTTTTTGAAATTTTGAAAAAAAAAGTTAGCCTCGTTTCTCATCATTTTGGACCGTGGGCTATAGCCCATATCGTACGGCATACTATGGCACGCCGTTTTTCATCATTTTTGAGGATTTGAAAAAAATGAAAATGAAAAAAAACGGTGGGTTATAGCCCATGTTTTTTGAAATTTTGAAAAAAATAGTTAGCCTCGTTTCTCATCATTTTGGACCGTGGGCTATAGCCCATATCGTACGGCATACTATGGCACGCCGTTTTTCATCATTTTTGAGGATTTGAAAAAAATGAAAAATGAAAAAAACGGTGGGTTATAGCCCATGTTTTTTGAAATTTTGAAAAAAAAAGTTAGCCTCGTTTCTCATCATTTTGGACCGTGGGCTATAGCCCATATCGTACGGCATACTATGGCACGCCGTTTTTCATCATTTTTGAGGATTTGAAAAAAATGAAAAATGAAAAAAACGGTGGGTTATAGCCCATGTTTTTTTAAATTTTGAAAAAAAAAGTTAGCCTCGTTTCTCATCATTTTGGACCGTGGGCTATAGCCCATATCGTACGGCATACTATGGCACGCCGTTTTTCATCATTTTTGAGGATTTGAAAAAAATGAAAAATGAAAAAAACGGTGGGTTATAGCCCATGTTTTTTTAAATTTTGAAAAAAAAAGTTAGCCTCGTTTCTCATCATTTTGGACCGTGGGCTATAGCCCATATCGTACGGCATACTATGGCACGCCGTTTTTCATCATTTTTGAGGATTTGAAAAAAATGAAAAATGAAAAAAACGGTGGGTTATAGCCCATGTTTTTTGAAATTTTGAAAAAAAAAGTTAGCCTCGTTTCTCATCATTTTGGACCGTGGGCTATAGCCCATATCGTACGGCATACTATGGCACGCCGTTTTTCATCATTTTTGAGGATTTGAAAAAAATGAAAAATGAAAAAAACGGTGGGTTATAGCCCATGTTTTTTGAAAATTTGAAAAAAAAAGTTAGCCTCGTTTCTCATCATTTTGGACCGTGGGCTATAGCCCATATCGTACGGCATACTATGGCACGCCGTTTTTCATCATTTTTGAGGATTTGAAAAAAATGAAAAATGAAAAAAACGGTGGGTTATAGCCCATGTTTTTTGAAATTTAAAAAAAAATAGTTAGCCTCGTTTCTCATCATTTTGGACCGTGGGCTATAGCCCATATCGTACGGCATTCTATGGCACGCCGTTTTTCATCATTTTTGAGGATTTGAAAAAAATGAAAAATGAAAAAAACGGTGGGTTATAGCCCATGTTTTTTGAAATTTTGAAAAAAAAAGTTAGCCTCGTTTCTCATCATTTTGGACCGTGGGCTATAGCCCATATCGTACGGCATACTATGGCACGCCGTTTTTCATCATTTTTGAGGATTTGAAAAAAATGAAAAATGAAAAAAACGGTGGGTTATAGCCCATGTTTTTTGAAATTTTGAAAAAAAAAGGTTAGCCTCGTTTCTCATCATTTTGGACCGTGGGCTATAGCCCATATCGTACGGCATACTATGCCACGCCGTTTTTCATCATTTTTGAGGATTTGAAAAAAATGAAAAATGAAAAAAAACGGTGGGTTATAGCCCATGTTTTTTGAAATTTTGAAAAAAAAAGTTAGCCTCGTTTCTCATCATTTTGGACCGTGGGCTATAGCCCATATCGTACGGCATACTATGGCACGCCGTTTTTCATCATTTTTGAGGATTTGAAAAAAATGAAAAATGAAAAAAACAATGGGTTATAGCCCATGTTTTTTTAAATTTTGAAAAAAAAAGTTAGCCTCGTTTCTCATCATTTTGGACCGTGGGCTATAGCCCATATCGTACGGCATACTATGGCACGCCGTTTTTCATCATTTTTGAGGATTTGAAAAAAATGAAAAATGAAAAAAACGGTGGGTTATAGCCCATGTTTTTTGAAATTTTGAAAAAAAAAGTTAGCCTCGTTTCTCATCATTTTGGACCGTGGGCTATAGCCCATATCGTACGGCATACTATGGCACGCCGTTTTTCATCATTTTTGAGGATTTGAAAAAAATGAAAAATGAAAAAAACGGTGGGTTATAGCCCATGTTTTTTGAAATTTTGAAAAAAAAAGTTAGCCTCGTTTCTCATCATTTTGGACCGTGGGCTATAGCCCATATCGTACGGCATACTATGGCACGCCGTTTTTCATCATTTTTGAGGATTTGAAAAAAATGAAAAATGAAAAAAACGGTGGGTTATAGCCCATGTTTTTTGAAATTTTGAAAAAAAAAGTTAGCCTCGTTTCTCATCATTTTGGACCGTGGGCTATAGCCCATATCGTACGGCATACTATGGCACGCCGTTTTTCATCATTTTTGAGAATTTGAAAAAAATGAAAAATGAAAAAAACGGTGGGTTATAGCCCATGTTTTTTGAAATTTTGAAAAAAAAAGTTAGCCTCGTTTCTCATCATTTTGGACCGTGGGCTATAGCCCATATCGTACGGCATACTATGGCACGCCGTTTTTCATCATTTTTGAGGATTTGAAAAAAATGAAAAATGAAAAAAACGGTGGGTTATAGCCCATGTTTTTTGAAAATTTGAAAAAAAAAGTTAGCCTCGTTTCTCATCATTTTGGACCGTGGGCTATAGCCCATATCGTACGGCATACTATGGCACGCCGTTTTTCATCATTTTTGAGGATTTGAAAAAAATGAAAAATGAAAAAAACGGTGGGTTATAGCCCATGTTTTTTTAAATTAAAAAAAAAATAGTTAGCCTCGTTTCTCATCATTTTGGACTGTGGGCTATAGCCCATATCGTACGGCATACTATGGCACGCCGTTTTTCATCATTTTTGAGGATTTGAAAAAAATGAAAAATAAAAAAAAACGGTGGGTTATAGCCCATGTTTTTTGAAATTTTGAAAAAAAAAGTTAGCCTCGTTTCTCAGTTTCTCATCATTTTGGACCGTGGGCTATAGCCCATATCGTACGGCATACTATGGCACGCCGTTTTTCATCATTTTTGAGGATTTGAAAAAAATGAAAAATGAAAAAAACGGTGGGTTATAGCCCATGTTTTTTGAAATTTTGAAAAAAAAAGTTAGCCTCGTTTCTCATCATTTTGGACCGTGGGCTATAGCCCATATCGTACGGCATACTATGCCACGCCGTTTTTCATCATTTTTGAGGATTTGAAAAAAATGAAAAATGAAAAAAACGGTGGGTTATAGCCCATGTTTTTTGAAATTTTGAAAAAAAAAGTTAGCCTCGTTTCTCATCATTTTGGACCGTGGGCTATAGCCCATATCGTACGGCATACTATGGCACGCCGTTTTTCATCATTTTTGAGGATTTGAAAAAAATGAAAAATGAAAAAAACAATGGGTTATAGCCCATGTTTTTTGAAATTTTGAAAAAAAAAGTTAGCCTCGTTTCTCATCATTTTGGACCGTGGGCTATAGCCCATATCGTACGGCATACTATGGCACGCCGTTTTTCATCATTTTTGAGGATTTGAAAAAAATGAAAAATGAAAAAAACGGTGGGTTATAGCCCATGTTTTTTGAAATTTTGAAAAAAAAAGTTAGCCTCGTTTCTCATCATTTTGGACCGTGGGCTATAGCCCATATCGTACGGCATACTATGGCACGCCGTTTTTCATCATTTTTGAGGATTTGAAAAAAATGAAAAATGAAAAAAACGGTGGGTTATAGCCCATGTTTTTTGAAATTTTGAAAAAAAAAGTTAGCCTCGTTTCTCATCATTTTGGACCGTGGGCTATAGCCCATATCGTACGGCATACTATGGCACGCCGTTTTTCATCATTTTTTAGGATTTGAAAAAAATGAAAAATGAAAAAAACGGTGGGTTATAGCCCATGTTTTTTGAAATTTTGAAAAAAAAAGTTAGCCTCGTTTCTCATCATTTTGGACCGTGGGCTATAGCCCATATCGTACGGCATACTATGGCACGCCGTTTTTCATCATTTTTGAGTATTTGAAAAAAATGAAAAATGAAAAAAACGGTGGGTTATAGCCCATGTTTTTTGAAATTTTGAAAAAAAAAGTTAGCCTCGTTTCTCATCATTTTGGACCGTGGGCTATAGCCCATATCGTACGGCATACTATGGCACGCCGTTTTTCATCATTTTTGAGGATTTGAAAAAAATGAAAAATGAAAAAAACGGTGGGTTATAGCCCATGTTTTTTGAAATTTTGAAAAAAATAGTTAGCCTCGTTTCTCATCATTTTGGACCGTGGGCTATAGCCCATATCGTACGGCATACTATGGCACGCCGTTTTTCATCATTTTTGAGGATTTGAAAAAAATGAAAAATGAAAAAAACGGTGGGTTATAGCCCATGTTTTTTGAAATTTTGAAAAAAAAAGTTAGCCTCGTTTCTCATCATTTTGGACCGTGGGCTATAGCCCATATCGTACGGCATACTATGGCACGCCGTTTTTCATCATTTTTGAGGATTTGAAAAAAATGAAAAATGAAAAAAACGGTGGGTTATAGCCCATGTTTTTTTAAATTTTGAAAAAAAAAGTTAGCCTCGTTTCTCATCATTTTGGACCGTGGGCTATAGCCCATATCGTACGGCATTCTATGGCACGCCGTTTTTCATCATTTTTGAGGATTTGAAAAAAATGAAAAATGAAAAAAACGGTGGGTTATAGCCCATGTTTTTTGAAATTTTGAAAAAAAAAGTTAGCCTCGTTTCTCATCATTTTGGACCGTGGGCTATAGCCCATATCGTACGGCATACTATGGCACGCCGTTTTTCATCATTTTTGAGGATTTGAAAAAAATGAAAAATGAAAAAAACGGTGGGTTATAGCCCATGTTTTTTGAAATTTTGAAAAAAAAAGTTAGCCTCGTTTCTCATCATTTTGGACCGTGGGCTATAGCCCATATCGTACGGCATACTATGGCACGCCGTTTTTCATCATTTTTGAGGATTTGAAAAAAATGAAAAATGAAAAAAACGGTGGGTTATAGCCCATGTTTTTGAAATTTTGAAAAAAAAAGTTAGCCTCGTTTCTCATCATTTTGGACCGTGGGCTATAGCCCATATCGTACGGCATACTATGGCACGCCGTTTTTCATCATTTTTGAGAATTTGAAAAAAATGAAAAATGAAAAAAACGGTGGGTTATAGCCCATGTTTTTGAAATTTTGAAAAAAAAAGTTAGCCTCGTTTCTCATCATTTTGGACCGTGGGCTATAGCCCATATCGTACGGCATACTATGGCACGCCGTTTTTCATCATTTTTGAGGATTTGAAAAAAATGAAAAATGAAAAAAACGGTGGGTTATAGCCCATGTTTTTTGAAATTTTGAAAAAAAAAGTTAGCCTCGTTTCTCATCATTTTGGACCGTGGGCTATAGCCCATATCGTACGGCATACTATGGCACGCCGTTTTTCATCATTTTTGAGGATTTGAAAAAAATGAAAAATGAAAAAAACGGTGGGTTATAGCCCATGTTTTTTTAAATTAAAAAAAAAATAGTTAGCCTCGTTTCTCATCATTTTGGACTGTGGGCTATAGCCCATATCGTACGGCATACTATGGCACGCCGTTTTTCATCATTTTTGAGGATTTGAAAAAAATGAAAAATGAAAAAAACGGTGGGTTATAGCCCATGTTTTTTGAAATTTTGAAAAAAAAAGTTAGCCTCGTTTCTCAGTTTCTCATCATTTTGGACCGTGGGCTATAGCCCATATCGTACGGCATACTATGGCACGCCGTTTTTCATCATTTTTGAGGATTTGAAAAAAATGAAAAATGAAAAAAACGGTGGGTTATAGCCCATGTTTTTTGAAATTTTGAAAAAAAAAGTTAGCCTCGTTTCTCAGTTTCTCATCATTTTGGACCGTGGGCTATAGCCCATATCGTACGGCATACTATGGCACGCCGTTTTTCATCATTTTTGAGGATTTGAAAAAAATGAAAAATGAAAAAAACGGTGGGTTATAGCCCATGTTTTTTGAAATTTTGAAAAAAAAAGTTAGCCTCGTTTCTCATCATTTTGGACCGTGGGCTATAGCCCATATCGTACGGCATACTATGGCACGCCGTTTTTCATCATTTTTGAGGATTTGAAAAAAATGAAAAATGAAAAAAACGGTGGGTTATAGCCCATGTTTTTTGAAATTTTGAAAAAAAAAGTTAGCCTCGTTTCTCATCATTTTGGACCGTGGGCTATAGCCCATATCATACGGCATACTATGGCACGCCGTTTTTCATCATTTTTGAGGATTTGAAAAAAATGAAAAATGAAAAAAACGGTGGGTTATAGCCCATGTTTTTTGAAATTTTGAAAAAAAAAGTTAGCCTCGTTTCTCATCATTTTGGACCGTGGGCTATAGCCCATATCGTACGGCATACTATGGCACGCCGTTTTTCATCATTTTTGAGGATTTGAAAAAAATGAAAAATGAAAAAAACGGTGGGTTATAGCCCATGTTTTTTGAAATTTTGAAAAAAATAGTTAGCCTCGTTTCTCATCATTTTGGACCGTGGGCTATAGCCCATATCGTACGGCATACTATGGCACGCCGTTTTTCATCATTTTTGAGGATTTGAAAAAAATGAAAAATGAAAAAAACGGTGGGTTATAGCCCATGTTTTTTGAAATTTTGAAAAAAAAAGTTAGCCTCGTTTCTCATCATTTTGGACCGTGGGCTATAGCCCATATCGTACGGCATACTATGGCACGCCGTTTTTCATCATTTTTGAGAATTTGAAAAAAATGAAAAATGAAAAAAACGGTGGGTTATAGCCCATGTTTTTTGAAATTTTGAAAAAAAAAGTTAGCCTCGTTTCTCATCATTTTGGACCGTGGGCTATAGCCCATATCGTACGGCATACTATGGCACGCCGTTTTTCATCATTTTTGAGGATTTGAAAAAAATGAAAAATGAAAAAAACGGTGGGTTATAGCCCATGTTTTTTGAAAATTTGAAAAAAAAAGTTAGCCTCGTTTCTCATCATTTTGGACCGTGGGCTATAGCCCATATCGTACGGCATACTATGGCACGCCGTTTTTCATCATTTTTGAGGATTTGAAAAAAATGAAAAATGAAAAAAACGGTGGGTTATAGCCCATGTTTTTTTAAATTAAAAAAAAATAGTTAGCCTCGTTTCTCATCATTTTGGACTGTGGGCTATAGCCCATATCGTACGGCATACTATGGCACGCCGTTTTTCATCATTTTTGAGGATTTGAAAAAAATGAAAAATAAAAAAAAACGGTGGGTTATAGCCCATGTTTTTTGAAATTTTGAAAAAAAAAGTTAGCCTCGTTTCTCAGTTTCTCATCATTTTGGACCGTGGGCTATAGCCCATATCGTACGGCATACTATGGCACGCCGTTTTTCATCATTTTTGAGGATTTGAAAAAAATGAAAAATGAAAAAAACGGTGGGTTATAGCCCATGTTTTTTGAAATTTTGAAAAAAAAAGTTAGCCTCGTTTCTCATCATTTTGGACCGTGGGCTATAGCCCATATCGTACGGCATACTATGCCACGCCGTTTTTCATCATTTTTGAGGATTTGAAAAAAATGAAAAATGAAAAAAACGGTGGGTTATAGCCCATGTTTTTTGAAATTTTGGAAAAAAAAGTTAGCCTCGTTTCTCATCATTTTGGACCGTGGGCTATAGCCCATATCGTACGGCATACTATGGCACGCCGTTTTTCATCATTTTTGAGGATTTGAAAAAAATGAAAAATGAAAAAAACGGTGGGTTATAGCCCATGTTTTTTTAATTAAAAAAAAATAGTTAGCCTCGTTTCTCATCATTTTGGACTGTGGGCTATAGCCCATATCGTACGGCATACTATGGCACGCCGTTTTTCATCATTTTGAGGATTTGAAAAAAATGAAAAATAAAAAAAACGGTGGGTTATAGCCCATGTTTTTTGAAATTTTGAAAAAAAAGTTAGCCTCGTTTCTCAGTTTCTCATCATTTTGGACCGTGGGCTATAGCCCATATCGTACGGCATACTATGGCACGCCGTTTTTCATCATTTTTGAGGATTTGAAAAAAATGAAAAATGAAAAAAACGGTGGGTTATAGCCCATGTTTTTTGAAATTTTGAAAAAAAAAGTTAGCCTCGTTTCTCATCATTTTGGACCGTGGGCTATAGCCCATATCGTACGGCATACTATGGCACGCCGTTTTTCATCATTTTTGAGGATTTGAAAAAAATGAAAAATGAAAAAAACGGTGGGTTATAGCCCATGTTTTTTGAAATTTTGAAAAAAAAAGTTAGCCTCGTTTCTCATCATTTTGGACCGTGGGCTATAGCCCATATCATACGGCATACTATGGCACGCCGTTTTTCATCATTTTTGAGGATTTGAAAAAAATGAAAAATGAAAAAAACGGTGGGTTATAGCCCATGTTTTTTGAAATTTTGAAAAAAAAAGTTAGCCTCGTTTCTCATCATTTTGGACCGTGGGCTATAGCCCATATCGTACGGCATACTATGGCACGCCGTTTTTCATCATTTTTGAGGATTTGAAAAAAATGAAAAATGAAAAAAACGGTGGGTTATAGCCCATGTTTTTTGAAATTTTGAAAAAAATAGTTAGCCTCGTTTCTCATCATTTTGGACCGTGGGCTATAGCCCATATCGTACGGCATACTATGGCACGCCGTTTTTCATCATTTTTGAGGATTTGAAAAAAATGAAAAATGAAAAAAACGGTGGGTTATAGCCCATGTTTTTTGAAATTTTGAAAAAAAAGTTAGCCTCGTTTCTCATCATTTTGGACCGTGGGCTATAGCCCATATCGTACGGCATACTATGGCACGCCGTTTTTCATCATTTTTGAGAATTTGAAAAAAATGAAAAATGAAAAAAACGGTGGGTTATAGCCCATGTTTTTTGAAATTTTGAAAAAAAAAGTTAGCCTCGTTTCTCATCATTTTGGACCGTGGGCTATAGCCCATATCGTACGGCATACTATGGCACGCCGTTTTTCATCATTTTTGAGGATTTGAAAAAAATGAAAAATGAAAAAAACGGTGGGTTATAGCCCATGTTTTTTGAAAATTTGAAAAAAAAAGTTAGCCTCGTTTCTCATCATTTTGGACCGTGGGCTATAGCCCATATCGTACGGCATACTATGGCACGCCGTTTTTCATCATTTTTGAGGATTTGAAAAAAATGAAAAATGAAAAAAACGGTGGGTTATAGCCCATGTTTTTTTAAATTAAAAAAAAAATAGTTAGCCTCGTTTCTCATCATTTTGGACTGTGGGCTATAGCCCATATCGTACGGCATACTATGGCACGCCGTTTTTCATCATTTTTGAGGATTTGAAAAAATGAAAAATAAAAAAAACGGTGGGTTATAGCCCATGTTTTTTGAAATTTTGAAAAAAAAAGTTAGCCTCGTTTCTCAGTTTCTCATCATTTTGGACCGTGGGCTATAGCCCATATCGTACGGCATACTATGGCACGCCGTTTTTCATCATTTTTGAGGATTTGAAAAAAATGAAAAATGAAAAAAACGGTGGGTTATAGCCCATGTTTTTTGAAATTTTGAAAAAAAAGTTAGCCTCGTTTCTCATCATTTTGGACCGTGGGCTATAGCCCATATCGTACGGCATACTATGCACGCCGTTTTTCATCATTTTTGAGGATTTGAAAAAAATGAAAAATGAAAAAAACGGTGGAACGGTGGGTTATAGCCCATGTTTTTTGAAATTTTGAAAAAAAAAGTTAGCCTCGTTTCTCATCATTTTGGACCGTGGGCTATAGCCCATATCGTACGGCATACTATGGCACGCCGTTTTTCATCATTTTTGAGGATTTGAAAAAAATGAAAAATGAAAAAAACGGTGGGTTATAGCCCATGTTTTTTTAAATTAAAAAAAAAATAGTTAGCCTCGTTTCTCATCATTTTGGACTGTGGGCTATAGCCCATATCGTACGGCATACTATGGCACGCCGTTTTTCATCATTTTTGAGGATTTGAAAAAAATGAAAAATAAAAAAAAACGGTGGGTTATAGCCCATGTTTTTTGAAATTTTGAAAAAAAAAGTTAGCCTCGTTTCTCAGTTTCTCATCATTTTGGACCGTGGGCTATAGCCCATATCGTACGGCATACTATGGCACGCCGTTTTTCATCATTTTTGAGGATTTGAAAAAAATGAAAAATGAAAAAAACGGTGGGTTATAGCCCATGTTTTTTGAAATTTTGAAAAAAAAAGTTAGCCTCGTTTCTCATCATTTTGGACCGTGGGCTATAGCCCATATCGTACGGCATACTATGCCACGCCGTTTTTCATCATTTTTGAGGATTTGAAAAAAATGAAAAATGAAAAAAACGGTGGGTTATAGCCCATGTTTTTTGAAATTTTGAAAAAAAAAGTTAGCCTCGTTTCTCATCATTTTGGACCGTGGGCTATAGCCCATATCGTACGGCATACTATGGCACGCCGTTTTTCATCATTTTTGAGGATTTGAAAAAAATGAAAAATGAAAAAAACAATGGGTTATAGCCCATGTTTTTTGAAATTTTGAAAAAAAAAGTTAGCCTCGTTTCTCATCATTTTGGACCGTGGGCTATAGCCCATATCGTACGGCATACTATGGCACGCCGTTTTTCATCATTTTTGAGGATTTGAAAAAAATGAAAAATGAAAAAAACGGTGGGTTATAGCCCATGTTTTTTGAAATTTTGAAAAAAAAAGTTAGCCTCGTTTCTCATCATTTTGGACCGTGGGCTATAGCCCATATCGTACGGCATACTATGGCACGCCGTTTTTCATCATTTTTGAGGATTTGAAAAAAATGAAAAATGAAAAAAACGGTGGGTTATAGCCCATGTTTTTTGAAATTTTGAAAAAAAAAGTTAGCCTCGTTTCTCATCATTTTGGACCGTGGGCTATAGCCCATATCGTACGGCATACTATGGCACGCCGTTTTTCATCATTTTTGAGGATTTGAAAAAAATGAAAAATGAAAAAAACGGTGGGTTATAGCCCATGTTTTTTGAAATTTTGAAAAAAAAAGTTAGCCTCGTTTCTCATCATTTTGGACCGTGGGCTATAGCCCATATCGTACGGCATACTATGGCACGCCGTTTTTCATCATTTTTGAGTATTTGAAAAAAATGAAAAATGAAAAAAACGGTGGGTTATAGCCCATGTTTTTTGAAATTTTGAAAAAAAAAGTTAGCCTCGTTTCTCATCATTTTGGACCGTGGGCTATAGCCCATATCGTACGGCATACTATGGCACGCCGTTTTTCATCATTTTTGAGGATTTGAAAAAAATGAAAAATGAAAAAAACGGTGGGTTATAGCCCATGTTTTTTGAAATTTTGAAAAAAATAGTTAGCCTCGTTTCTCATCATTTTGGACCGTGGGCTATAGCCCATATCGTACGGCATACTATGGCACGCCGTTTTTCATCATTTTTGAGGATTTGAAAAAAATGAAAAAAACGGTGGGTTATAGCCCATGTTTTTTGAAATTTTGAAAAAAAAAGTTAGCCTCGTTTCTCATCATTTTGGACCGTGGGCTATAGCCCATATCGTACGGCATACTATGGCACGCCGTTTTTCATCATTTTTGAGGATTTGAAAAAAATGAAAAATGAAAAAAACGGTGGGTTATAGCCCATGTTTTTTTAAATTTTGAAAAAAAAAGTTAGCCTCGTTTCTCATCATTTTGGACCGTGGGCTATAGCCCATATCGTACGGCATTCTATGGCACGCCGTTTTTCATCATTTTTGAGGATTTGAAAAAAATGAAAAATGAAAAAAACGGTGGGTTATAGCCCATGTTTTTTGAAATTTTGAAAAAAAAAGTTAGCCTCGTTTCTCATCATTTTGGACCGTGGGCTATAGCCCATATCGTACGGCATACTATGGCACGCCGTTTTTCATCATTTTTGAGGATTTGAAAAAAATGAAAAATGAAAAAAACGGTGGGTTATAGCCCATGTTTTTTGAAATTTTGAAAAAAAAAGTTAGCCTCGTTTCTCATCATTTTGGACCGTGGGCTATAGCCCATATCGTACGGCATACTATGGCACGCCGTTTTTCATCATTTTTGAGGATTTGAAAAAAATGAAAAATGAAAAAAACGGTGGGTTATAGCCCATGTTTTTTGAAATTTTGAAAAAAAAAGTTAGCCTTGTTTCTCATCATTTTGGACCGTGGGCTATAGCCCATATCGTACGGCATACTATGGCACGCCGTTTTTCAACATTTTTGAGAATTTGAAAAAAATGAAAAATGAAAAAAACGGTGGGTTATAGCCCATGTTTTTTGAAATTTTGAAAAAAAAAGTTAGCCTCGTTTCTCATCATTTTGGACCGTGGGCTATAGCCCATATCGTACGGCATACTATGACACGCCGTTTTTCATCATTTTTGAGGATTTGAAAAAAATGAAAAATGAAAAAAACGGTGGGTTATAGCCCATGTTTTTTGAAATTTTGAAAAAAAAAGTTAGCCTCGTTTCTCATCATTTTGGACCGTGGGCTATAGCCCATATCGTACGGCATACTATGGCACGCCGTTTTTCATCATTTTTGAGGATTTGAAAAAAATGAAAAATGAAAAAAACGGTGGGTTATAGCCCATGTTTTTTTAAATTAAAAAAAAAATAGTTAGCCTCGTTTCTCATCATTTTGGACTGTGGGCTATAGCCCATATCGTACGGCATACTATGGCACGCCGTTTTTCATCATTTTTGAGGATTTGAAAAAAATGAAAAATGAAAAAAACGGTGGGTTATAGCCCATGTTTTTTGAAATTTTGAAAAAAAAAGTTAGCCTCGTTTCTCAGTTTCTCATCATTTTGGACCGTGGGCTATAGCCCATATCGTACGGCATACTATGGCACGCCGTTTTTCATCATTTTTGAGGATTTGAAAAAAATGAAAAATGAAAAAAACGGTGGGTTATAGCCCATGTTTTTTGAAATTTTGAAAAAAAAAGTTAGCCTCGTTTCTCAGTTTCTCATCATTTTGGACCGTGGGCTATAGCCCATATCGTACGGCATACTATGGCACGCCGTTTTTCATCATTTTTGAGGATTTGAAAAAAATGAAAAATGAAAAAAACGGTGGGTTATAGCCCATGTTTTTTGAAATTTTGAAAAAAAAAGTTAGCCTCGTTTCTCATCATTTTGGACCGTGGGCTATAGCCCATATCGTACGGCATACTATGGCACGCCGTTTTTCATCATTTTTGAGGATTTGAAAAAAATGAAAAATGAAAAAAACGGTGGGTTATAGCCCATGTTTTTTGAAATTTTGAAAAAAAAAGTTAGCCTCGTTTCTCATCATTTTGGACCGTGGGCTATAGCCCATATCATACGGCATACTATGGCACGCCGTTTTTCATCATTTTTGAGGATTTGAAAAAAATGAAAAATGAAAAAAACGGTGGGTTATAGCCCATGTTTTTTGAAATTTTGAAAAAAAAAGTTAGCCTCGTTTCTCATCATTTTGGACCGTGGGCTATAGCCCATATCGTACGGCATACTATGGCACGCCGTTTTTCATCATTTTTGAGGATTTGAAAAAAATGAAAAATGAAAAAAACGGTGGGTTATAGCCCATGTTTTTTGAAATTTTGAAAAAAATAGTTAGCCTCGTTTCTCATCATTTTGGACCGTGGGCTATAGCCCATATCGTACGGCATACTATGGCACGCCGTTTTTCATCATTTTTGAGGATTTGAAAAAAATGAAAAATGAAAAAAACGGTGGGTTATAGCCCATGTTTTTTGAAATTTTGAAAAAAAAAGTTAGCCTCGTTTCTCATCATTTTGGACCGTGGGCTATAGCCCATATCGTACGGCATACTATGGCACGCCGTTTTTCATCATTTTTGAGGATTTGAAAAAAATGAAAAAAACGGTGGGTTATAGCCCATGTTTTTTGAAATTTTGAAAAAAATATTTAACCTCGTTTCTCATCATTTTGGACCGTGGGCTATAGCCCATATCGTACGGCATACTATGGCACGCCGTTTTTCATCATTTTTGAGGATTTGAAAAAAATGAAAAATGAAAAAAACGGTGGGTTATAGCCCATGTTTTTTGAAATTTTGAAAAAAAAAGTTAGCCTCGTTTCTCATCATTTTGGACCGTGGGCTATAGCCCATATCGTACGGCATACTATGGCACGCCGTTTTTCATCATTTTTGAGGATTTGAAAAAAATGAAAAATGAAAAAAACGGTGGGTTATAGCCCATGTTTTTTGAAATTTTGAAAAAAAAAGTTAGCCTCGTTTCTCATCATTTTCGACCGTGGGCTATAGCCCATATTGTACGGCATACTATGGCACGCCGTTTTTCATCATTTTTGAGGATTTGAAAAAAATGAAAAATGAAAAAAACGGTGGGTTATAGCTAGGCCTGTCAAAAAAAATCGATTCGAGTTAGAATCGCGATTCTAATGCTGTCCGATTCAGAATCGATTCTCATTTTCCAAAAATCGATTTTTCAAAAAAAAAAAAAAAAAACCTTTTTTTTTTTTTTTTTTTTTTTAATTTTTTTTCCCCACAAATGTACCTGTGCATGCAATGCATTATGGCCTGGGTTTCTGCATAGTGCATTTACTACCAGCTAAGCTAAGCCTGCCAATTGTATTTATTTTACACCTGTTTTAATACTAATGTATTGTTCTGGTATTGAGTGAGAAGAGATTTTGTAACTTTTGTACTGGTTCAAATTTGTGCAAGCTAAATACATGAGACATGTTCTTACTCTTGGATTTAACCTTTGTGTGTTTAAATCATTCAGTTGATAAAACCTTTACAATTTTACAAGCTTTTTACTAAATGTACTCTGCTTTCATGCCAGAAGACTGGAGTAGATCATGCTAAAATTCTATTTAATTGTTTTTAATAAAATAAAATAAACTGCTTTAGAATCGAAAAAAATCTTTTTTGAATCGAGAATCGGAAAAATCGAAAAGATCGTTTTTGAATCGAATCGTCACCCCAAGAATCGGAATCGAATCGAATCGTGGGACACCTAAAGATTCGCAGCCCTAGTTATAGCCCATGTTTTTTTAAATTTTGAAAAAAAAAGTTAGCCTCGTTTCTCATCATTTTGGACCGTGGGCTATAGCCCATATCGTACGGCATACTATGGCACGCCGTTTTTCATCATTTTTGAGGATTTGAAAAAAATGAAAAATGAAAAAAATGGTGGGTTATAGCCCATGTTTTTTGAAATTTTGAAAAAAAAAGTTAGCCTCGTTTCTCATCATTTTGGACCGTGGGCTATAGCCCATATCATACGGCATACTATGGCACGCCGTTTTTCATCATTTTTGAGGATTTGAAAAAAATGAAAAATGAAAAAAACGGTGGGTTATAGCCCATGTTTTTTGAAATTTTGAAAAAAAAAGTTAGCCTCGTTTCTCATCATTTTGGACCGTGGGCTATAGCCCATATCGTACGGCATACTATGGCACGCCGTTTTTCATCATTTTTGAGTATTTGAAAAAAATGAAAAATGAAAAAAACGGTGGGTTATAGCCCATGTTTTTTGAAATTTTGGAAAAAAAGGTTAGCCTCGTTTCTCATCATTTTGGACCGTGGGCTATAGCCCATATCGTACGGCATACTATGGCACGCCGTTTTTCATCATTTTTGAGGATTTGAAAAAAATGAAAAATGAAAAAAACGGTGGGTTATAGCCCATGTTTTTTGAAATTTTGAAAAAAATAGTTAGCCTCGTTTCTCATCATTTTGGACCGTGGGCTATAGCCCATATCGTACGGCATACTATGGCACGCCGTTTTTCATCATTTTTGAGGATTTGAAAAAAATGAAAAATGAGAAAAACGGTGGGTTATAGCCCATGTTTTTTGAAATTTTGAAAAAAAAAGTTGGCCTCGTTTCTCATCATTTTGGACCGTGGGCTATAGCCCATATCGTACGGCATACTATGGCACGCCGTTTTTCATCATTGTTGAGGATTTGAAAAAAATGAAAAATGAAAAAAACGGTGGGTTATAGCCCATGTTTTTTGAAATTTTGAAAAAAATAGTTAACCTCGTTTCTCATCATTTTGGACCGTGGGCTATAGCCCATATCGTACGGCATACTATGGCACGCCGTTTTTCATCATTTTTGAGGATTTGAAAAAAATGAAAAATGAAAAAAACGGTGGGTTATAGCCCATGTTTTTTGAAATTTTGAAAAAAAAAGTTAGCCTCGTTTCTCATCATTTTGGACCGTGGGCTATAGCCCATATCGTACGGCATACTATGGCACGCCGTTTTTCATCATTTTTGAGGATTTGAAAAAAATGAAAAATGAAAAAAACGGTGGGTTATAGCCCATGTTTTTTGAAATTTTGAAAAAAAAAGTTAGCCTCGTTTCTCATCATTTTCGACCGTGGGCTATAGCCCATATTGTACGGCATACTATGGCACGCCGTTTTTCATCATTTTTGAGGATTTGAAAAAAATGAAAAATGAAAAAAACGGTGGGTTATAGCCCATGTTTTTTGAAATTTTGAAAAAAAAAGTTAGCCTCGTTTCTCATCATTTTGGACCGTGGGCTATAGCCCATATCGTACGGCATACTATGGCACGCCGTTTTTCATCATTTTTGAGGATTTGAAAAAAATGAAAATTAAAAAAAACGGTGGGTTATAGTCCATGTTTTTTTAAATTTTGAAAAAAAAGGTTAGCCTCGTTTCTCATCATTTTGGACCGTGGGCTATAGCCCATATCGTACGGCATACTATGGCACGCCGTATTTCATCATTTTTGAGGATTTGAAAAAAATGAAAAATGATAAAAACGGTGGGTTATAGCCCATGTTTTTTGAAATTTTGAAAAAAATAGTTAGCCTCGTTTCTCATCATTTTGGACCGTGGGCTATAGCCCATATCGTACGGCATACTATGGCACGCCGTTTTTCATCATTTTTGAGGATTTGAAAAAAATGAAAAATGAAAAAAACGGTGGGTTATAGCCCATGATTTTTGAAATTTTGGAAAAAAAAAGTTAGCCTCGTTTCCCATCATTTTGGACCGTGGGCTATAGCCCATATCGTACGGCATACTATGGCACGCCGTTTTTCATCATTTTTGAGGATTTGAAAAAAATGAAAAATGAAAAAAACGGTGGGTTATAGCCCATGTTTTTTTTAATTTTGAAAAAAAAGGTTAGCCTCGTTTCTCATCATTTTGGACCGTGGGCTATAGCCCATATCGTACGGCATACTATGGCACGCCGTTTTTCATCATTTTTGAGGATTTGAAAAAAATGAAAAATGAAAAAAACGGTGGGTTATAGCCCATGTTTTTTGAAATTTTGAAAAAAAAAGTTAGCCTCGTTTCTCATCATTTTGGACCGTGGGCTATAGCCCATATCGTACGGCATACTATGGCACGCCGTTTTTCATCATTTTTGAGGATTTGAAAAAAATGAAAAATGAAAAAAACGGTGGGTTATAGCCCATGTTTTTTGAAATTTTGAAAAAAAAAGTTAGCCTCGTTTCTCATCATTTTGGACCGTGGGCTATAGCCCATATCGTAAGGCATACTATGGCACGCCGTTTTTCATCATTTTTGAGGATTTGAAAAAAATGAAAAATGAAAAAAACGGTGGGTTATAGCCCATGTTTTTTGAAATTTTGGAAAAAAAAGTTAGCCTCGTTTCTCATCATTTTGGACCGTGGGCTATAGCCCATATCGTACGGCATACTATGGCACGCCGTTTTTCATCATTTTTGAGGATTTGAAAAAAATGAAAAATGAAAAAAACGGTGGGTTATAGCCCATGTTTTTTGAAATTTTGAAAAAAAAAGTTAGCCTCGTTTCTCATCATTTTGGACCGTGGGCTATAGCCCATATCGTACGGCATACTATGGCACGCCGTTTTTCATCATTTTTGAGGATTTGGAAAAAATGAAAAATGAAAAAAACGGTGGGTTATAGCCCATGTTTTTTGAAATTTTGAAAAAAAAAGTTAGCCTCGTTTCTCATCATTTTGGACCGTGGGCTATAGCCCATATCGTACGGCATACTATGGCACGCCGTTTTTCATCATTTTTGAGGATTTGAAAAAAATGAAAAATGAAAAAAACAGTGGGTTATAGCCCATGTTTTTTGAAATTTTGAAAAAAAAAGTTAGCCTCGTTTCTCATCATTTTGGACCGTGGGCTATAGCCCATATCGTACGGCATACTATGGCACGCCGTTTTTCATCATTTTTGAATATTTGAAAAAAATAAAAAATGAAAAAAACGGTGGTGTTATAGCCCATGTTTTTTTAAATTAAAAAAAAAATAGTTAGCCTCGTTTCTCATCATTTTGGACCGTGGGATATAGCCCATATCGTACGGCATACTATGGCACGCCGTTTTTCATCATTTTTGAGGATTTGAAAAAAATGAAAAATAAAAAAAACGGTGGGTTATAGCCCATGTTTTTTGAAATTTTGAAAAAAAAAGTTAGCCTCGTTTCTCATCATTTTGGACCGTGGGCTATAGCCCATATCGTACGGCATACTATGGCACGCCGTTTTTCATCATTTTTGAGGATTTGAAAAAAATGAAAAATGAAAAAAACGGTGGGTTATAGCCCATGTTTTTTGAAATTTAAAAAAAAATAGTTAGCCTCGTTTCTCATCATTTTGGACCGTGGGCTATAGCCCATATCGTACGGCATACTATGGCACGCCGTTTTTCATCATTTTTGAGGATTTGAAAAAAATGAAAAATGAAAAAAACGGTGGGTTATAGCCCATGTTTTTTGAAATTTTGAAAAAAAAAGTTAGCCTCGTTTCTCATCATTTTGGACCGTGGGCTTTAGCCCATATCGTACGGCATACTATGGCACGCCGTTATTCATCATTTTTGAGGATTTGAAAAAAATGAAAAATGAAAAAAACGGTGGGTTATAGCCCATGTTTTTTGAAATTTTGAAAAAAAAAATTAGCCTCGTTTCTCATCATTTTGGACCGTGGGCTATAGCCCATATCGTACGGCATACTATGGCACGCCGTTTTTCATCATTTTTGAGGATTTGAAAAAAATGAAAAATGAAAAAAACGGTGGGTTATAGCCCATGTTTTTTGAAATTTTGAAAAAAAAAGTTAGCCTCGTTTCTCATCATTTTGGACCGTGGGCTATAGCCCATATCGTACGGCATACTATGGCACGCCGTTTTTCATCATTTTTGAGGATTTGAAAAAAATGAAAAATTAAAAAAAACGGTGGGTTATAGGCCATGTTTTTTTAAATTTTGAAAAAAAAAGTTAGCCTCGTTTCTCATCATTTTGGACCGTGGGCTATAGCCCATATCGTACGGCATACTATGGCACGCCGTTTTTCATCATTTTTGAGGATTTGAAAAAAATGAAAAATGAAAAAAACGGTGGGTTATAGCCCATGTTTTTTGAAATTTTGAAAAAAAAAGTTAGCCTCGTTTCTCATCATTTTGGACCGTGGGCTATAGCCCATATCGTACGGCATACTATGGCACGCCGTTTTTCATCATTTGAGGATTTAAAAAAAATGAAAAATGAAAAAAACGGTGGGTTATAGCCCATGTTTTTTGAAATTTTGAAAAAAAAAAGTTAGCCTCGTTTCTCATCATTTTGGACCGTGGGCTATAGCCCATATCGTACGGCATACTATGGCACGCCGTTATTCATCATTTTTGAGGATTTGAAAAAAATGAAAAATGAAAAAACGGTAGGTTATAGCCCATGTTTTTTTAAATTAAAAAAAAAAATAGTTAGCCTCGTTTCTCATCATTTTGGACCGTGGGCTATAGCCCATATCGTACGGCATACTATGGCACGCCGTTTTTCATCATTTTTGAGGATTTGAAAAAAAATGAAAAAAACGGTGGGTTATAGCCCATGTTTTTTGAAAATTTGAAAAAAAAAGTTAGCCTCGTTTCTCATCATTTTGGACCGTGGGCTATAGCCCATATCGTACGGCATACTAATTCATCATTTTTGAGGATTTGAAAAAAATTAAAAATACGGTGGGTTATAGCCCATGTTTTTTGAAATTTTGAAAAAAAAAGTTTGCCTCGTTTCTCATCATTTTGGACCGTGGGCTATAGCCCATATCGTACGGCATACTATGGCACGCCGTTTTTCATCATTTTTGAGCATTTGAAAAAAATGAAAAAAACGGTGGGTTATAGCCCATGTTTTTTGAAATTTTGAAAAAAATAGTTAGCCTCGTTTCTCATCATTTTGGACCGTGGGCTATAGCCCATATCGTACGGCATACTATGGCACGCCGTTTTTCATCATTTTTGAAAAAAATGAAAAATACGGTGGGTTATAGCCCATGTTTTTTGAAAAAAAAAAGTTAGCCTCGTTTCTCATCATTTTGGACCGTGGGCTATAGCCCATATCGTACGGCATACTATGGCACGCCGAACATGAACAACAGATACATCAATTTGAAGCTATGATTCACAGCTTTCATAAGACATGAAAAAGCAAAAAGAATCCAATGGCAGTCAGTCAAATTTGGTCACATATCTTTTCGTGAAAACCGACGGTTCAGCCAGAACTGGCATTTTTGGTGGAAGGAGAAGAGAAAAATAATAAATGGACTTGTAACCCTTGTAACCCAATAAATGGACTTGTAACCCAACTGTAGAGAGTACAAACACAGTAAAGAACCTGGGGGTTATCATCTATGCAAAGGAAACACAATGAGCAGAAAATGAACCATGTAAATACAACAAATTGAGGGCACCGCAGGGAGTTGAACCCCATTCTGGTAAACCAGTAGTACCACACCAGTGCCTTAGTTGGTTTTGTTGTAATTTACATGTCCAAAAGCAATCATTCATAACAATTTGATTCATAACAGACTATAAATGATAGCCATGATTATGTCTTTATACAATTGAAATAGAGAAGAAGACTCACTCCACAAATACCTTAAAGAAAACTCCTGACATAAACTAAGAAAATCTTTATTTTTCCATGCTCATAAAGTGCTCCAAAGTGCTAAAAGTGAAAGTGCAGCAGAAAACCTTTGGGTCATAGGCCCATCGTCAATGCCTCGCCTACTGACCGGCATGAATGAAGTTTTAGCTGCAAATGGCAGCATAAATATATCACATCAATACACACCACATAATGTGATGTGAACTGACGCGATTACGCTTCACTCGCACATTATAAAAGACATGCATCACATCAATCCACATCACATACCTAACCCTACCCTAACCCTAAGTTCATTATGTGATGTGGGGATGACGTGATGAAGCCTTACTCACCAATGTGAAATGATACGAGACATAAACACACATCACATACCGGGCATGTGATGTGGGCTTACTTGATGAAGCTTTACTCACAAATTAGATCTGATAATATAGCACCAACAATGGTCTTATGACCTAGAGGTTTGCTGCTGGACTTTCACTTAAAGCACTTGGAGCTCTTTATGAACATGAACAAAACAAAAAGATTCTTGGTCTCCGCCCAAGCAGTTGGCCGTAGGTTTTCGTGGTGCAAGATTTTCTAGCCAGTTGTCCCTTGTTTCCTACATTTTTATTTTAAAATTTATATTTAGTGTTTTCAAAATAATTGCCTACATTTAAAAAAAATATATTACAATTTATGCCATTTGTGGACGTTTGACATAAATTATACGAGGTGCAAATTATGCAATGGCAGCAGCATTCTTTGGACCCCAGTATTTGTCAGCAATACAGCAACACTATGAACATGAGAACACAACAACACTACGAATGACATTAGAAACACAACAGCAATGAACAAAATTCGTATGGCGTGCGACGACACCGACGAGCTATCCGCAATTACTGTGAAAATAAATCACAAAAAAAATCACATAAATGCACATCACATACAGGGTGTGTTCATATCTGATGTGAACTGACGTGATGGCGCTTTACCGGCAAATGACGCAAACGCAAATGACGTGAAACGACATACAGCTCCAATCAATGATTAGAAACTGTACGCGAGACACGACACACGCACCACATACACTAGTGAAGAACTAGCAATAGATAGGAAAGAAAGAAATTACTTTAAAATATGAAGCAAAATGCGATAAAAAACTCTGAGACCAGAAAAACCAATAACTTTATTAAAGCAAAGAATAGAAGAGGAGATGAAAGGTCGGGTAGAAACCGTGCATGTCAAAAACAGTTACTGGACAAAAAAAACCTGTGATAAGATTATATTTATTATTAATATAATGATCTGTGTTCCAATGTTTAGTCACAAGCTCTTGTTTATACTTAAATGGTTCGATACATACAAAAATAGGTTATATTCAATAATGGATGATCTTTGCATCCTGAGCCATTTGCTACTTTAGTGTGTGACACTGTAGCATGACCAAGTAAGGAAATTAATTTACAAAACTATGGAGATACAAGGTTTCTGCCCGACAGCCAAAGATAATAAACTACGCTCACTTACCTTCACTATCAGCACTAAACAAAACACACTAACGAAGGAAGAAAATCTGCCATAATTTTCTTCCTGTTAGTGTGGACAGATCTACAGCATAGAAGGCTGTAAACAGTGTTAAGCAGGCTACATGCTACCGGACATAAGTCACATACCGTCACATCACATTTGTACAGTCCACTAGTGAAGAACTAGGGCGATAGATAGGCAAGGAGGAAGAAATAAAAAGTGTTTTTTTTTCCTGAGACAACCAAAACAAATAACTTTATTAAAAGCAAAGAGAAAGGAGACACTAGAACAGAACATACATATGTGATGTGACGTGAAAGCTTTACCCGTAAATTATGTTAAACGATAAATAAATCACATGCCTACACAAACATCACATAGCGGCATGTGATGTAGAGTGGCATTATACACAAATGATGTGAAACGATACACGGTGCGAATGACAACCTACGGTAGCCTACGGTAGCATGTAGCCCACTTACACAAGCAGCAGGAATCAAAAGGTTCATTACCAACCTCCACTGCTAACAGCACCCAGCAGCGGCAACAGCATAGAGTTTGTACCTTCAATACAGACGTCGCCCAGCTTCACGTTCTGAAATGACAGGGAAAATAGGAAACATTAGTTGTCTGCCTACAGGATGACATTTTGGAAATCATAACAGTCACTGAAAGCTGTGTCACCATCCTTTTACTGTATTAACAACAGTCACTGACAGGGCTACATGTGTCACCAATATTTTACTTTAATATAGTCTCAAAAGTGTGATTAAAGCAGCTATAAGCAATAATGTCAATTATAATGATTTTTATTTCATTCAGACAGCCAGCAATGAGTAAAACACTACCACAAATTATTTAGTCTCTGTGACACATCTAGGGGCCATAATCTGCAGTCAAAGATGTTCCTAGAAGCTTTGTCATTGGTCGAAGAAAAATAAAACCCGGTCGAAATGACTAACCAATCAGGAAGTAGACAGGCAAATCGACCAATGACAAATCTAGGAAAATCTTTGAATGCAAATTGTGGCCCCTAGATGTGTCAGAGACAAAATTGTGTTTTAGTTTTACCCATTGCTGTCTGAATACCAAAAAATAAAATTACATTTGACATGTTGCTTATAGCAGCTTTAACGATTCAACCCATTAGACTTCACCCCTTTTGCAAACAGAGCTTATTTCAATTATGTTTTGGAGACAAGAAACACTTTCCTGGGCAATAATTATTTTACAAAAGTGTCCATGGGCTCCATGACATGTCATGGACACTGGGCTCACTTCCTTCCTGGACTACATGTTGTCTCAGTAAGACAGCCCTCACCCTATCCACAAGGATCAGTGCACCAATGCATTATGGGAATTGTAGTCTGGGTAGGAAGTGTCCATGACATAATGGACACTTTGAAATACTAAAGACGCATTAAAAACCTTGGTAAAGTGTTTATCTCCCAAAAAGAATTAAAAGATTTGACACAGCCCTAGTTTCTACTACAGCCACATGCAATCCCGGTACGTACCATGGGGGGGCTTCCGTCGCTCGGTTGAAGATAGCCGGTATTAATAGAGCCGCGAAGGTTGTATGGCACAATACGTCCCGATCGTCACCGTTCGCCTCGTAATCTCAGGAAGAGCGTTCGTTGACACCGTTAGAAGTTTCAGCTCAACCGAGTAGACACTCTATTACCAATACCAGCCATCTCCTGATGACCCCATCCAAGGTCACACATGACACCAAGGTCACATGATTAACCTGTAAGACACATAAAAAAAAAAAATCATTAGACTCTTTATCCAGATTTCATACATTGTAAAATTAATATAATAAAGGGATATTTCACTTTATCCTCTACTGAGGCCTTTTGAAAATAACAGATCTAAAAGCTCACAATGTGTCACATCACAATGCATTGTGAGCTTGTAGATCAGCCAAATGGCCAAAATATGGCTGTAGTGGTAAATGAACAATGTAGGCTAGTACGTTTAGTAATAATACAAATCTACAAAGTAACTAGTAGTTAAACATTTCCAAATAGAGTATATTTTCTACACTACACTTGAGTAAAGGTATAATGATTTAATTTCCACCACTGTTGGGAACCATGGTTTGTTTGTTTGCGATTGTTCCTTCTCTAAGGCCTCGATCATCAATGCTTTTCACATGGTTTGAGCAAACATTTGTTTGATGGCTGTGTCTGTCCCCCTCCCCTCCAGCAAACAAATGTTTGGTCAAACCGTGTGACTTCCATTGGAAAAGCATTGAGGCGGCCATTAAAAACAGACGAGACAAATGTTTCACACAAACGTATGTTCTGTGCTCTGCCTGTGTTTGATGGCCACTTCAATGCTTTGCCAATGGGAGGCACATGGTTTGACCAAACATTTGTGTTTCATGGAGGGGAGGGGGACAGAACACTACTATCAAACACAAATGTTTGGTCAAACCATGTGCCTCCCATTGGAAATGCATTGGGTCGGCCATTAAACACAGACAAGACAAATGGTTTTTTTTGTGAGATAGAGGCCCAATGCCTCATTCACACAACACATGTTCTGTGCTCTGCATGCGTTTGATGGCCACCTCAATGCTTTGCCAATGGAAGTCACATGGTTTGACCAAACATTTGTGTTTGATGGAGGGGGGCAAAGAAACACAAGTGTTTGGACAAACCATGTTCCTCCCATTGGAAAAGCTTTGAGGCAGCCATCAAACACAGACAGTGTTGTTTGTATGAAAAAGGACAAATATTCCTGACATTGTCCATTTAGTGTCACAATATACAGTCCTATAAATCCTCTAATGTCTATACAACAGTGTTCAATCCTCTAATGTTTATACAACAGTGTTCAATGATAAAACCGTGTTTCTCAAACAAACGCTCCTTACCTTGGAACAAACAGCATGGCTCCCAGACAGCAACAGCATGCATCCTGGCTCAGTGGCTCCCAAACCAAACTGCATGCTGGGAAACAACATGGCCGCTCCTATTTAAATCCAAAGCCACGCCCACTGGATCCGGTCACCTGTTCAACTAGTCCATTCATCATTGGTCCGTTGGTCAGAGCGATAAGTGATTGGATGTTTGGATCATCCACTGTTGATCATCACAGCTGTGTGCACCACACACACACACACACACACACACAGTCTATTAATAGTTGTGGAGAGGGATGTAGATGGAAAGTCTAGAGATATAGGAGTCATTTTAATTAACATTATCCTATGGAATATGCAATGAAATGTTGATATAGCGAAGAGGGATAAGGTAACTGATATACTTCCAGTAATAAAACAATCTAATGGCCCATAATAGCCTTATATGTAACCTGGCAAATAGCGAGGCACAGGACACAGACATATATTGGGGTTCTTTATTTCCCAAGAAGTTGGTGTTGGTGTATCTTATTGGTGTAAAGAATGCCACAGTTTGGCAAATATGGCATGCAAGCCTGTAACATAAAATAAACCTAAACAAAATACGGTAGTGGCTCTATCACAAACAGTGTATGAGGAACGGCCAACTCACACACTGAGCAAACACTGGTCCCCCAAGCTTCACCCCTTTCCAAGACAGTACAAAGACACAGAAACTCAACCAAGTTGAGTTACTAGTTCAGCTTTCACCTCTTGTTTACAATCATCAAGATCTTCTCAAAGAAACCCCACAAACGCAGGTTGCTTCTTATTATTCAAGACGTTTTTCAGTGTAACCCTTGACCCCCAGAACATGGCACTCCTAAAGTGACAGTGCCACCTGGTGGATTTACATAGAACTACAGGCATATATGCCACTGGGCTACATATAGATCAATCTGTAGCAGATGGACAGGGCCGGCTGATCCAAGATACAATATGAGTATATGACAGAAGATATTTACAGACTCAATAAAAACAATCATACTGTATGTCCATATATCTAGTGATAGATGAAAAATAACCCAAAAATTGGAATATAACTATATTCTTTCAGAGCGAAAGTTTTCAACTCAAATCTTTTCAGATGGGGGTCGGCGGCCAAATACAGAAAACTCTGGGGCTCCTTGACATGAAATAGTTTGAGAACCACTTATTATAGAAACATGGGGTTTTTCAGAAAACTGTCATGATTTAGAAGACATTTGTAGAATCGTCCTCAGGTCTAAATGGTATAAACTACCTAGAACTATAGAGGAATGCTCTCAGAAATACTGTAAATACTTTAGAGAAAATGCTTTCAGCCATTCGGAAAATTAAGCTCCGAACCAGTTAATTCACTCCCCCAACATGTTCAATTGATTTTGCACATCAACTTCAAAGGGACAGAAATCAGCCTCGTTGGGACTGTGAGGAAGGCAGCGGCGTCTCTCGGCTGGTTGTCTCTGCAGACCTGATCAGATTCCAACCTCCTGAGTTCCGGAATCCCTGGAACCAAAACATTGTATTCATTAAATATGGTGGCTACATCAGGCATGCAAAGTAAAAAAATATTAAAATCATTTTTTTTACCCATTCTGGGTGGGAACCCCTTTTGGTGTTTTAAACATTATGTTATAATTTACCTTTTGAAAAATAACAGATCTACAAGCTCATAGCACGCCACCGAGTGGCACGCTATGTGGCTGTCCGTTTGAGTGGCCGAAAACGCTGTTTGCGTCTGGCTGAAAGGCCCAAACGCACATAGAAATGTGCGTTTGCAAAAACACCCAGAGTCGTGTAGCTGTACTCTGAGTGTCACCACCATCAGCCTTTAACAGGTGTTCAATCAGGCAAATGAGCACCAGCAGCCATCTAGCAGCTGTCTGCCTTCCTGCCTGTCCAATTGTCCATGAGTAGCTGTCTGTCTGTCTATGAGTAGCTGTCTGCCTGCCTGCCCAATTGTCTATGAGTAGCTGTCTGTCTGTCTATGAGTAGCTGTCTGCCTTCCTGCCTGTCCAATTGTCCATGAGTAGCTGTCTGTCTGTCTATGAGTAGCTGTCTGCCTTCCTGCCTGTCCAATTGTCCATGAGTAGCTGTCTGCCTGCCTGTCCAATTCTCCATGAGTAGCTGTCTGTCTGCCTGTCTATGAGTAGCTGTTTGATTGCCTGCCTGTCCAATTCTCCATGAGTAGCTGTCTGTCTGTCTGCCTGTCTATGAGTAGCTGTCTGCCTGCCTGCCAGCCAGCAAGTTGGTTAACAGAAAATAAATTGTTATGGCTCAGTAAAATAAAATACAATAAACACAATTTGCCTGAAAATAGATTACCCAGCTATGACCTTTTTCATGAAAAAAAATGAGTAGTGATATGGCTGACTGAGTAAAATAAAACAATCTACCTGAAAATAGATAGCATCTTTGGGGTATCTTTTTCAGGATTATATTTATAGTTTTATACAATTTCCAGGTTATGTGAAAGTGAGGGAACGATGGAGGTTGTGATCGGGAATCACACCCACATTGTGAGTACACAGCATGTGCCACAAAACTTTGATTCACCCGGATCATGCCCTCCACTTATCATAAATCTGTAATGAAAGCTATGAGATTAAGCCACGGAGCTGCCCCGCTTTATCTAATTCTCAGTGATGTGACAGCACAGGGCATGGGCCTGAATGTTCAATGAACAGCAACACAACACAGGAACAATAGGCAAGGCCATGGAGTGTCCCTACTTACAGCCAGCTTTCCTTGCCTCCTCATCCATCAAACCCCCAGCGAGCTGTCACTCTGTCCCCACCATTGGAGGTTACTCTCATCTCCCTCTGTCCATCTGTGTATGTTCTTTCTCTTCCTCGCTCTTTCAGACCCTCTTTATTCTGTCTTTTTTCTCTTCCCCTTCAGCTGTTCCTTTGCGTTGATACATACATACATACATACATACATGTGTTTGATTCGGGCTAAGGTCACGAGCACATAGGTGAAATGGAGTGGCTCCCCTCGCTCTGTATATTACCCGACAACAACTTTAGCTTCCATGAATCCCAGGATGCCTTCATGACATCCTGACTGGTTACCTGAGCAGCTGCAAAGTGAGGAACAGTAGGATTGACAAAAAGATAAATTGAAACTGACACAAGAACATTGGGTGATTTTTATAAATTTAATATCAATATATAGAGATATTTATCAACAGCTTGATTTCATAGAAACGTGAGTGAGACCATTTTGGCATACAGTACAGATATTCCATGTAAGTACAGAAATCACTAGGTTTTTAAGTCCCACCCAGCCCAACCCATCTAACCCTCCCAACACCACCCACCCCTCTTGCAGACACTAAACACCGAAAAATGTAAGCAACAGAGTAAAAGTATACAGGATCACAAAACAAGGCACCAATAAATTAAAATTATAACCCCTCTTTAAAATAAAATAAACAAAATACACACAACAAAAACTATTCAACCGAATTAAATATGAACACTAAAATCTGCAATGCTTTACTGTTAAAAAGCAACAAAAAAAAAGCAAAAAATTATATATAACAGTCAAGTGAAAATAAAAGGAAATAAAAACACTTTGGCAGATTATTAATTTTTTAGTTACAATCAAGTATTAAAGAAATCCAGTGCTCTTGTGTACAAATAAATTCATATTATGGTCTACACTCCTTTTCCCCCTGGAGATTTATGTACATGTTTTTTTTTTCCTTTTACATTTTTTACAGATACAATTAAAACATTATCAAAAAGTTTTTTCTATATGAAAATGTATTTACAAGTCATGATTCAAACCCATTGGACTGTACCATTGGATCACCCCCCCTCTTCCCTCCCCTCCTAAATACGTACCTCTTTACACAGTGCAGAAGGCTTCTTGAAAAGTTTTGTGCAACAAACAGCGTAAAAAATGCCTTGTGATATGGCTGTGGAATGAATAGAATAGAATGATTTTTGTATAATGGATTGCATTTTTAGAACACTTTCCTAAGCTTTTTGGTGCTTACTCAAAGTGCTTTACAATGGTCCATTCATTCATACATTGGGAGGTGAAGAAGATTGACCCCTTAGACCAGAACACATTTAGAGAATATTCAATGCTTTGCCAATAATTGTGACAAATGTTATGATATAAATTCAATTGTATTTTCCACTAACACCCACCCCCCTCCCTGCACATCAATGTATTCAATTCAATTTATATCAATGCAGGCAATGTTGCCCATCTCTATTGCAATTTTGGCATCACATCAAAATGTTGTCCAGTAGGTTTGTTCATGCCAAAATGACCTCCCTACACACCATAAAACATATTTATACACAGAGATCTCCCCCCTTCCCCACCCCAGCTGCAACATCTATCCAACCTTTAGTTTAAAATGACAGAAAGATGTAGAAGTTTGGACACTGATATTCAAGTAATCACACATCAAAAAGGCAGAATATGAAACCAGGAATGGTTTGGTGAGGACAGAAAGAGACAGTAACAAATTACTTGCAAACTCACAGTTCAAAAGACATGTGATAACATTAAGAGGAACCTGTTGGTGAGGGATAAGTCACTGTGTTGACAAACGAAATGCCAGTCACATAAAAGAGTCCCAACATCCGGCATTGTGGGGTGGTTGGTTGACCTGTTCTCTCTGGGTATGTTTGTGTGTGCGTTTTCTGATTCCCAGCTGTGAGGGGTTGCGTTTCCTTCTTGCGTTTCCTTCTTGTCCAAAGATTTCCATGCATTTCCTGATTTTCCTCCAGTGTTTTTTGTCTTCCAGTGTTTCTCTCTACCCTTAGATAGCCCTTGCCAAATGAAAGATGTAAAGAGATGAAGATGATGCTGAGATGAAGATGAGAGGGTGATAGAATGAAGACACACTAAGAAAAGCAATGCTGGCCAAAAAGCTGACATCACGGATCACGCACTGACATGGAGGCAGCAACTTCATTTTTAAGTAAAGTCAACACAATGAATTGTGTAGCCAACGTGATATTTTGTATGTGATCTAAACAAAACACTAGCATGCAAACGGAAGCGTCCGTGCTCCTTTGTTTTGTTAGTTTCGTTAGCTAGGCGCTAGCATTACTTTTGTACATGCACAAGGGGTTGACGTAGAGATATGTCAGTATGATGGTTAAAGCAGCATGGGTCATATACCCTGGTCAGAATCAATAGGGAATAACCACGAAATGCATAGTCAGAAGAAGAGGAAGAGGATGAGAGACGACAAGAGTTAAAGAAGCAGGGAGCACAAATCAGTAACACTTTAGTCAAGGCATACTACACTAAAATGGAATAGGACCTACTGTATGTCATCTATTGGAATGTCTTTAACTGGTTAATAGCTTGATATGTCTCTTTGTGAAGCAAATTATAAATTATATAATATAGTATGAATATTGATATATGATGAAAGTGTTTAGATGGGTTATGACAAACATTATAATATTCATAATAAATGTATGTATTAAGTAAAGTGTTTCCCACAAGTCTATAGAGAAATATATTTTACGGAGGGATTTTATTGCCTTTATGTACAGTTTAAAGAGATGACACTGGGGTCAAGAACCAGTGATGCTTTGCCAAGAATGTTCCAGTAAATATAACATGAAGTGCACCAAACATAATAATCAGATTTCCAACCGAGCATAATGGAACATACATGTTAGATTTAGTTGAACTGCAATATCAGTGGCTCAATATTTGTAAATATGACTTAGTTATGGCACTGTAACAATGTGTTACAGTGTACAGTAGAGCAACAACTAAGGCTAACAACACTAGTATTTCAAGCAAGATACAAACAAATGTCCTTGTGTGATATTTCTAGTATGTACTAATGACTGAACACATACAGTATGCGCACACGCGCGCACACACACACACACACACACACACACACACACACACACACACACACACACACACACACACACACACACACACACACACACACACACACACACACACACACACACACACACAGTGTACGCAAGGCTGCATGGCAGACAGTAATCCCAGTGATATCAACAGGCAAGATAGAGAACAGGTAAGATCCCAATGGATTCCTAAAACACAAGTCAGTGGAGCGATGCTGCTGCGAGTGAACGCTAAGAGCTGTAAACAAGGCCTCTACAATAAAGTACAAGTGCTAGAGTAGGCCTACTGCATGAGGAATGATGAGCGCAACCAGCCTTTTCAACGCATGACTGTCCTTCTCCATGCCCTTCGCTGTCAGCGGCTGAACAAAGTAATTTGAACACTGTAGCACTGAGAATTTGTTTTCATAAAAAGCCATGCTCGGTCACCTCCATGAATGAACCATTTATTCTCGTAAATGAAACGGTTACTTGAGGCTAACAAGGTGAAATGCATACGCTCTGGGCTCTGGCAAGGACATGATGGCTGGAGCAGTGGCGTTTACTGTTCAATATTAAATGCAGCTCGGTCTTAAATTCACATTTCAGGAACACCTGCTGGTATGGGTTGGGAGTATCCTTTTCTTCAACAAAGATTATTGACCACTTAAACGCTACATACTGTACATACGTACTGTACTTAGTTGACTGGGGTCCCCTCTATACTTGGTACGCTCCTTTCTACACTAAATCACTTTGCTGAAAATGACAGATCTATAAATGCCTGTATATCACACTGTGATGCATTGTGAGGTGAAGATCAAATTCTCTAAAAATGAAATCTCATACACCATCTGTAAATGTTATGGGAAATTGATTGGACAAAATAATTAACCCAATGTACCTGTTTTACCATGCCACTTGTAAACAAAATATGAGCAAATCATCCACTGTAATGTATTTCTACATGCCTTGTGGATGAGATACTGTCCCACCCTACTGAGGCTGCAGGGGACGTGTACAGTATGTCAGATTACTGGGACACCACATCAGCACAAAATCCAACAGGATAAATGTCCGACCATCTGTCTTGCACACATCATGCACTGTCCTAGTCTGGTCTAATCCCAGCCCGTCACCTCCTGCCCAATCAAAATTCCATTAGTGTCTTTTTTCCCAAAAGAGAGACACAGAGTGAGAGTGAGTGAGTGAGCCGTGCGTGCGTGCGTGTGTGTGTGAGTGAGTGTGTCTCTCTTTCTATTCGCTCCAATCTCCCTTTCTTGTGCTGCCACTAGCGTCTGCACTGGACAGGTCTTTTCCCATGGAGAGGACAGCCACGATTGATTGCCCATCATTAATCATGTGTGTGTGTGTGTGTGTGCGTGCGTGAGTCCGTGTGTGCGTGCCTGCGTGCGCGCGTGCGCGCGTGCAGATATCACATATCTGCTGTGAAAATGAACTGTGTACATGAATCCGGACTACATGAGTAGTCCTATTTGACCTCCTGCGTTACGAGTTTTCCTGTTTGCCTCGTTAAAGTAACAATAATCTGCCTTTCTTTAATTTCCATATCAAGTGTTCAGCCGTGTATAAGATGGAATTATTGTTATAACAACACATGACTCTATAAGTTTAATTTATTATGACATTTTAACTATGGAAGACCAGTGTACAGTAAGATTTTGGTAAACACCTGTATTGATCTCCAGACAATATTACACAATGTGTATGTAGTGTCCGGGTGGCTCAGTCGGTAGAGCATACAGTTCTGGGATCCATCCCAGGCACTGCCAACACAGCCTAGGTAACTAAGACATGTGATAAGTACTGGGAGCTGACATGCCACCTCAGCAGTCCATCTCTCAGGGGTCTAGCGCATTGTAAAGGGGTTAGATGCCATCGTTGCTTGGCTGATACAGACAATAAGCCTCACCTACCGTACTTACTTACAAAATGTAATGCAAAATCCTTCAGTAAAAAGTAATTTTGTCATGAAAGTCTATTGTACACATGTGCATAAATGTACAAAATGAAACTCAAAGCACATGCAGAATTGGTAAAACCACAAACACACGCACGCAAGCACGCACGCACGCACGCACGCACGCACGCACGCACGCACGCACAACCAAAGTTTATTATCAAACCTCCACATACTGCACCTCTGATGCCAGCAGTCAAAGGATTACTCATAATCCCTTTCTTTTCTTGCCTTGTGGCATGACCCTCTGGTGCAAACCCCCTCCCTGTGCCCCTTTAAAACATCCCCTTCACTCTCTCGACTGCAAAACATCCCCAAAAATTCCAAAGCCAGCACCTGGCTGCTTTCTACATGGAAGTTGAAACAAAACCAAAATATTTAACGCGTCCTTCATTGTTAAGTTTAAAACCGAGGGGAAAAGTGAACATGAATAAATTCCAGGCCCACTATCATCCCCCTTGTAAGACTAACAGAAACGTGTTGTGTGCACAGTACTCTCAGCAGGATACTTAATACATATTTACAACAGTGAAAAACATAATAATAAATAAAAGTCAACAATAATGCCTGCTGGCCGGCTCTCACTATTGGACAGTCAGCAGGCCTTCTATTTACAGTACAGTGTGCATTGAGACGGCCACACAGGGTTAGTCAAAAAATAACTCAAATGAGCAGCATTATATTATAGACAACTACACAGTGAAATCCTCAGTGTCAATTAAACTACTAAAAGCTATTCATCTCAGAGTAAAATTTTCACACTGATGATTTTGCTGTTCACAGAGGGGCAGAGGACAGAGGGGAGCGGAGCGAAGAGTACTAGTAGAAGTAAGACTAGTACTAGAAGTAGTAGTAGCAGCTAGTAATGGTAGTAAGAGGAATGCTAGTAAGCGAAAGGGGTGTAGAACTACAGTAGAAGTACGAGTTCTCCCCTGTTCCTTGGGGAGGGGGCACACAGAGGACTCCCTCCTGTTTCAGTGCTTGCTAACCCTCTTTTCCTCTTGTGTTGTGCTGGCCTCGGGGGCGAAGTGTGGAGGCCGTGGCCAGAGGAGTGGGGCCCAGGATGGGATGTAAACGAGACACTGTGCAGCACCCCCCCTCAGGGGTAGCCGTCATCCACCAGACTCAGTGCCACTCGCTGCAAACAGCAGATAAAAAGACTGTTATCATAGTGACTGGAGAGGGAGGGAGAGAGACAGAGAGAGATGCAAATAAGCAAGAAAGAAAGAGGCCAGAAAAACAGGAAAGAGAAACCAAAAGAGAGAGCCTCTAAGGAAGTACAGGCTTTCAACATAAGCCTGTTCCTCCTCATTATTCTGCTCCTTTCTCTCCTCATTCCTCATCTCCTGTTTGTACCTCCTCCTTGTCTCTATGAAGAAGGCAGGATGCCTGTCTGCCTGTGGCCATGTGGCTCTCTGTACAGACACCATACTGCCACAGCACATTGACAGAGGGGAGGAGAACGGAAATAAGTAGAGAGAAGACAAAGAAGTAGGGGTGCAACAGTTACTTAAACTACTCCGTGATTAAAAGAACATTTTCAAAACCTTTCAGTAGTGACAATAGCAAGTATACAAGCTCACAACAGCGTTGCATCACAAACCGTTGACAGCTTGTAGATCTGTTATTTTCTCTATTTTTGCATGACACCACTGTGCGACAAAGTATAAAAAACGTGTATATAAGTATAAAAGTGGTTAATTGATTGATTGATTGAAAAATATATGAAAGAAACCTGCGCTTCTCGAATATTCAATTAATCAAAAAAATTAATCGATAGTTGTAGCTCTAAAAAGAATAAAGGGGACTTGGGTGAAAATATGTCACTTCGCCCTTGAATGTTAATTTGCCTCTGTGGTGCACCTGTGGTGAGCATGTCTGTGTGCGTGCACCTGTGTTTGCCGTCTATCATCATGCCAGAGCTACCCACAATTCCTTGCGTCCACCCTCTCTTTCTCCAGCGCAACACAAAGAAATCGTTGTTACCATGCCGACTGTTGACAGCAGCTAACACCCATCCCCCATAATCCTCTCCTCCATATTTTAATGTTCTGCTGTATCTCTAAACAACATAATGCTGTTGAATAAATATGTGCTATCTTTTACCATAAAGCTAAAACACCCAGGTCCACGTTTCTCAAAGGCCTCTCAACTTTAAGACCGCCTTAGTTATGCTGCTGTGTGGTACTCACCAAGCACTGTAAAATCCTGTGTAAATTAAACTCAGAGAGTGTAAAAGTATTTCACTCTCCGTTAATACTGATGATTCTTTTTTTTTGATGATGAAGTGCAGCAGTCCCCACCATATGCAGTAGTAGTTTTACACTGAGTAATTCTTTCCAGTGAGTGTTTTTTCCCCCCTCCAATGTTTTAATTGTTTTAAACCTATATTGGGTGTTCTAATATGTTAGACAATAAAATAAAAAACATTATTAGCAGATATACAAGCTCACAATGTGTTGCAGGGCCGTGTGTTATGAGTTTGTAGATGGGCTACTTTCGTGTGACATCGTCATACAGTACGATGAAGTGTAAAATAGGACTTACTTACTGTATAAGTATAGTTAAAGTAGAACTTAGTAAGACTAAGAGTGTTGAAATGCAAAACGTTGTATTGAAACAGTGATTTACTGCCACACCACAGTCATTGTGATGCCTGGTTGACAAAATTCCCCTGAAAAAACAAACCAAAACTTGAAGGTGATTCTTAGCTCTACTTCCTAACAAGGCAATCAGTGCAGCTAGCACTTGTAGTGCAATGACCTCGCGGTGGATTTCTACCATGGCTTACAAAAGGGACAAAAATGTATTTCCTTGGCCACTGAAATTAATCTTTGTCCGCACAGCAGTTTTGTTTTTACGCGAGGCCCTTTCAAAGAGTACAGTTGTGTCTCCCGTTAACAGAATAAAACGACTGTACAAAAATGGAATGGCAGGTTGGTGATGGATTGTGCTAAAACAATATACAATATAGGTGAATGGGGTGGAGACGACTCTGGTGTGTTGGTGATTGGTGAAGGGCTCATGTACATGCGTGTGTTCCATGGGTGGAATAATTAATGCAATAATGAAAAATGCCCGTTCGGCTCAATTCATAATTCGCCATACGATGATGTCGCTTGCCGAAAAGAACAGATCTTTTCCGCAAGCGGCGCCACCGCGCGACAGAGTATAAATGAAGCGTTTCGTGTATACTTGTTTGAGCCTGTGCATCCGTTATGTCGACAGGCCTACATGTAGTATGGCACCAGGGCTTTTCCAAACCCGTCCACAAAAGACACCCTTTTTATCCGCTATATTAACCCAATCGCTGCGTTTCCTCTCCTCCGTTCCTCCCCTGCCGCCTCTCATTTGCCGCTGGAGAGCATGGGCGCCCCTGAGTACCAATGGGAGTTGGTGTCTGTGATCCCGCCCCCGAGGGGGAGCGTGATGAAGGGCTGCGTGTGGCTGCCACTCACGGCGGGGTAGACGTGGCCGACGCTCTCGCCCTGCCGTCCGATGTGGATCTCGTCGTCGTCGTCCTCCGTGGTCTTGCGGTACACGGGGTTGTCGAAGTTCATGCTCTTGGTGTTCTTGCGGCGCCAGTTCCGCCACACCAGGTAGCCTCCGGTGCAGAGCAGGCCGATGACCACTGTGGCAAGGATAGGGACTGCATGTGTTTAACACACACACAACAACAACACACGGCGGGAGCGTTAACACAGCCCAGGCAGGGACATGGAGCGGCGCTGTCATCACACACACACACACGTTCAGCTTATCCAAGCACACACAAACACACATGCACATAATGCACACAGTATATACACTCACACTCGCACATGCATACACCACGTACGCATACACATGCACAGACACACACACACACGTTTCCTGCAACATGCAGAAAATGATTTAAACCACAACCACTACCCACAACTAACATGAATGCACGCATCGCTTGGGGCATGTGTTTGTGTGTTCCCATAGCGATGGAAATGCCAGTGTCCCTTGCGGAAGCCCCATCTAATTGCTCTTTTGTTGGACAGCCAATAGAGGCCTCTACGTGGCTGGGCCGGAAACCCCAGACCTCCCATTGTCCCTCTGTTAATGCTCTACTAGTGAAAATCTGCTTTTGTCTCATTTAGACAATTTCAGTCCAATTACAGCATAGCTGCATAATCACTTGACTTTGGCTGGATACAACAATGGTAGAATCCCCCTTGCAGAGCTGTGGGTGGGTGTGGGACAGTATGAGTCAGATGCAACTGAGAGTCAGAAATCCAGCCCATGTGGACCTGTGGATGTAATTGATGTTGAAAGCTGAAGAGAGGATTTATTGTTGGAACGAATGAATGGTAGACGGCGCATATAGAGAGGAAGGGTTAATAGTCTCAAAGGGGGGTTTAATATAAGCTGATATCTCAATTATGAATTAAACGAAGGAGAGAATTGAAGCCACTGCATAATTCTTCCAAAGCTTCACTAACCAATCAATGATAAAAGCATTGGGATCACAATTAGACCCATATGCAGCCATCTCAAGGTCATTTACAAATTAAGCTGACAGCTATGTATATTCAGATATAGTAGATTATTAGTAGAAGTAGATTATTTTAATTGGACCAATCAATGTACTAACATTGACCTCTCCATTTTACTGACAGAATTGTAATCTCAATGCGAAAAAACTTTTTAAATAAAGTAAAAATAAATAATACGTTAAATAATAAAGAAAGAAATAATCATGCACGCACGCGCGCACACACACACACACACACACACACACACACACACACACACACACACACACACACACACACACACACACACACACACACACACACACACAACCACACACACACACAGTGAGATGTGCAGGAAGGTGGGATTGAAGCAGAACAACAGAAGCAAGGAGGACAAAGCAGGCAGGCAGTTTTAACAGCACAACACAAGGTGCTCCACAGCTAGAATACTCACCAATAGGGATGACAATGCCCAACACTGCTACTGTGATGTTATTACCCAGGAGGTAGTGCTCACTTCCCGCTGAGACAGAGAGAAAAATGAAAAGACACAATTACAGTAAAGTCCCATGACATTGTCCGTCTATCTTGTCTAATATAAACAATGTTAAGGGTAATTGTTCTGCATTTCTGCTTTATTTCTAATAGCAACAGTGAGAGAGACATGAAAGTCAGTAGAGACTGAGGGGGTAACATGAAGCAATGAGCCTCAGAACCTGGTCCTATAGCCTTATCCATGAGGTAAGCGCTCTCACCAGGCAATCCACAGCAGTGGCCCGTAAAAAAGACATTTGAGAATAGTAGGTTTACATTAACGGTGACAAAAAAGCTAGCATCACATATTAGTAGTTTGAAAGGGAATGGAAGCAACATGATATCTCTGATGGTTTGATAGAGACGCACACATTGTTATTGTGAAATGTGAATGAAGATCATTGGTCATATTATTACAGAGTATGAAATCACATCAGGATGCAATGAGGCCGTACGTGGCTCAGCAGTGGCCATCTGGGAGTTGGGAAATTCCCGGTTCCATCCCAGTTCCTCCTGGCATTTCATCGTGTCCAAGACACAAGCTGCTTGGTGCCTTATCAATGGTGTTAGTGGGCTACTTTAAGGCATACATTTTGAAGCATTTTGTCACAGTAGTCAAAAGGTGTTGTATAAATGCAAGAGAATTGATCATTTCTGAACAAGGTGGACAATTGCAATTCCACCTATAGTGATCTGTCAGACTGACATTGGATTGGGTGAGAGCTAAATGTAGTGACAGGAAGCAATACATGAAAACTGGATGAGTGAGTGTGTAATTCAGTTTTAAAGCAAACACTCATATTTCCCCTCTCCTATAATTCAGTTTCACTCCACACTCCACACCCTTCACCTCATACTCTCACCCCAACAGGCTGGTGTGCAACTGAGCCAATGATCTCCCACCCCTCCACTATTAGTGTCCGGACAGCCATTAGCCACAGTCAGTGTAATCAGTGAGCTCTAATGAAGTCTTGTGAGGAAGATTAAGAGGAAGATCAGAATGCTGGCCCTGCATACGGATGGTCTCCTCCCAGGAGGAGACAGCATGTAGTTAGCATGCATGGCAACCCCAATATAGAGAGGAAGGTTCAGAGAGTGACACACAAAGGGATTCCTTTACTCGCACGCACGCGCACACACACACACACACACACACACACACACACACACACACACACACACACACACACACACACACACACACACACACACACACACACACACACACACACACACACACACACACACACACACACACACACACACACACACACACACACACACACACACACACACACACACACACACACACACACACACACACACAATTTCAATTACGTCCTCTAAAAGGAGAATTTATAATTAGAGCCAGCACAAGAAGTAAAGGGACAGACAGACGGACGGACAGACAGAACGAACTACAGAGATCAAAATGAAATGAGCTGAATAATTTCAGAATAAGTCTATTCAGAGCTTCTATTCATTAAAACTATCATTACTAGAAGGATTTAAGTTTGAAGACGTTGTAACTGCCCATGTCTAGTAAAACTATGTAGCTCTTGCTTCTGACTGACACTGTGACAGCATGGCACAGCTATAGTAATGTATGTTTCTATTAAAAACAATGCATAATTGAATTTTTTAAATGCACTTGAATCAAATTTAAAATGATCCGACTATCAGAATTAGATTGGTTACACTGAGGATGTCGTACTGGGAATGAATTATGTATTTCCCACTGCCTCGCGCTTCAAGAGCATACGTTTCAAATAAGTATGAACATTAAGAGCAACATGCGCCAGCTGGCCTATCTTTTTTCCTAGGCTTCGCTCTGAGTCTGAGCCCATCACCAAGCAGCAGCACACCTGTACCAGCTGATGCTGAGCACCGGCTCCAAAATGACAACATACTGTCAAAAACGTATTATCTGTGCATTTGTGTATGTCTGTGTCTCCACCTCTCATCTCCTGCACTTGGAGTGCGGTGGAGAGTGTTGGAAGGTGGAAGGAGCATGCTACGTATTGTTTCTTAACTTGCGTAAATCGTGACGAGACTTCCTGATTCCCTCTCTATCGCTCTCTCTCCGATATCCTTTCTTGCTGTTGTTCTGCCCTGGGTCGGGCTGTCATTGTTCATCTCCCCTCCGCCCTGCTCAAGTGCCACACTGTGAAATCATTGGTGTTTTTTTTAACTCTGAGAGTTTATGGTTCCATTTGCACACTCTCAAAATTAAATAAACACTCAGGATTTGACTGTGTAGCAGCCTGTCATGTTATTCTCTGCGCTGCCTTGCTCCTGCACCTCTACCGTCTCCTTATTGTCTTGCTCACTCTGCCTTCACGGCCTCCTTTGCCTCACTTGTTTTTCCCTTTTTATGATCAGGTTCTGATTCATCTCTCTGTCTAAGATATTTCTCTCTCTTCCTGCGTCTTTCCAATACTTTCTCGTTTCCTAGCAGCCATGTGCAACTCTCATGGGCTTTGCCATGTGTCTCTGTAACTTTCATGTCTTTTCCCTCCTCATCCAGACGAGGGTTGTGTGGCATGTAATTGCAACATTGCGGGGGGTTAGGTGTTCAAAAGATGCACTCATAGTTATATCTCATGTCAAACTATCTTTATAGGCTGTCACACTCAGCAGGGGTCCATCTAAATAAAGCACAAAATTACCTTTCAAACTGCGTATTGAGCTACACACATCAATCGATACAGTAAGTCTTCTCAGGGCAGAGCTGTGCTTTGCCTGAAGAGGGCGCCATGGCATTTACTCCAGTACTACAACAATGAATAGGACAGCCACACTAGAATAGGGTGCTCCACAAGCGCAGATCTCTACCAGGGCTGTGTAATATTGCTTTTCCACTGCGTAGTATCTGTATACAGTACAGTATATCGGCTATACCTTCCTTTTTTGCTTTTGCATTAGGCCTGGTATAAGAACCTGGTAAGAGGCAGACGTTAGTACGGCTGATATGATGTGGGCATTGCCTCACCCCAGAAAACATGCATGTTGTTGGACCCATGCACTTCGTTGCTGTCGGACAGACGCCTCTTACCTTCATATTTTCACTTTTTGTGTTTTCTTTTGTTTTGTTTTTCATAAATGAATGTCCTATGTCTACTGCATCACACAAGAGATTGTAGATCTGCTACTTCTGACTATTTGTCATCGCGACCGTTGGTCACAGTTTACTATGGAAACCTGCAAAACCTGTCAGTCAGTCTGTCCATCCGTCACGCCTTGTGACACGCTCCATATACAGAATTAACTCCATATGTTGATCTGACCTCATCTGACCTCATCAAACTCTGTGCACTCAAGACATGCTCCATATATGGCCAGTGCAGAATTCATTCCATACTGTATCATGTTGATCTGAGCCCCCATGCCAAAGCGTCAACGCTCACCCAGCAGTCTGCCGTCAGGTGGATGCATTCTCGCCCTCAGGGCGTCTTGATAATGTGAATGTGGTGTTAGGTATTAATGTTGGAGCATAAAGCTGTCATACTATGACACTGGCAGTGTCTGAGCAACACACACACACACACACACACGCTTGTGGACTAGAAGTCTGACAGTGAAGACCTCTTGTTTGATCTTTCATTTACTGACAGGAACAGATTCCTGCTGAAACCAACGTTGGCCGGGAGAGATAAATCAATTTCTGCAAAGCATTGCAAAGCGTGTTGTGTGGGTACAGTACGTGGGCCTGCATTATCGAGGCTTATCAAGTCTGCAAAGCTTTTATAGCCCACAGACATCTTTATGAAGCATTATCTCCTCCGGTCTTTGTTTGGGGTGTTACAGGCAACAACAGACAGTCAAGGGAAGAAAGAATTCAGGCACTACCACCAGAGAGAGTGATAGGTCAGTAAGAGAAGATTGACGATGGAGGAGTAAGGGGCTGACGTTTGTTCGTTGTGACAGCTCTGTCACACCCTGCTCATGAAGAGAAGCAGCAGGGACAGCAAGCAGACCCACATGCAGATGGTGTGTGTGTGTGTGTTTATCTTTGCACATACTACAGAATTTCTGTCTGGACACGCACACGCAGGCGCACACACACACACACACACACACACACACACACACACACACACACACACACACACACACACACACACACACACACACACACACACACACACACACACACACACACACACACACACACACACACACACACACACACACACACACACACACACACACACACACACACACACACACACACACACACACACACACACACACAGGTCCCCCTAGTTCCTCACCTCTATGGGAGAGGTTGGCATTGCTCTCTCTCTGGATGCTGTTGGGGGCCAGTGGAGCCAACAGAGGCGTGTGTGTTGACGTGGACTTGGACGTGTGTGTCGACGTGGACTTGGGAGCAGCGGTGCTCGTTCTGGGCGTCGCTGCACCGCTGGCGGAAGCGGGCGTCCGCTGCCACTGGAGAGGGGGTGCGGTCGAGGGGGGTCTGGAGGTCCGGGGGGCGGGGCTGGAGGTGGTCAGACGCCGGGTGGTGGCCTGGGGTGTGGTAGTAGAACTAACGGCAGCAGCTGTGGTGGGTGGAGGAATACTTGGGGTGGTGGCTGGAGAAGGCGTCGTGGAGGTAGTTGGAGAAGTTGTTGTCGTTGTAGTCGTGGTGCTGGGTGGCATGGTGGTGGTGGGCTCATCGGGGGTGGGGGTTTCTGTGGTGGTGGTGGTGGTGGGAACTGCTGAAGTGGTGGTTTTGGTCCTCACTGGTCAGAAGACACGGGACAATGATTACAAAGAGCTACATCAAGAGCTCAGCCTCATGACGGCCCCTATCTATGTTCTAAATTCCACAGCCCCTTGTGGCTTATTGCTTTATTATGGCATTATGTCTGAGAGCATGCAGCAGAACAATACAGCAAAGGTAAAAGAGGCATACACTACGCACAAACTAGTGAGTCGACATGGTGTTAAAAATCTGAGTCAGAAACTCATATGCCTTGAGCCAATGACAAAAAAAGCTTCTCTGAGAGAGAAAAATGTAACACATTTTATCACAGCCAATGTCAGGCGGCATATTCTCAAAAGAATAAACTATACTGGACTCAATCACAAAATTGTTGTAGAGCATATACATTATACATACGCACGCAAGAGATAGAGTGTGTGTGTTCTCTGATCCACTTCATAGTGGCCTATATAAAGTAGTGCATGCACACTGCACAGTCTTGCTCTCATTTACTCCCCCTCCGTCCTCTCTCTCTCCCTCCCACCAGTGATTTGTAGAGACAACCTACACAGAGAGAAGAGATGAGAACCCTAGAGGGCATAGAGTGTCTACAGTATTATTAAGACTAGGAGCTGTAAAGTAACTGTACCATCTCAGTGTGGACTGAGGGGAAAATAAGGACAGAGAATATGGAAGAAAAGCTCTGTAGGACACAAAGGACACCTGGGAGGTACAGCCAATGTGTGTGCCTGTCAAGAGCACAAAGGGCGGTGATTTCAATGTGCGATAAAAATAGCCTACGAATAACCCTTTGACTGCGGGATTTGGTTTAAAACAGCTTATTATTAGCAGTTGTCTCAAGGGATTTACATGTAATGTGCTTCAGAATCCTCGACCGTATACTGCCTTTCCCAAATACTTTGTACTGCAACACCATCCTGCATCAGCTTCTCTGGGTGAGTGAACAGGTTAATGAATCTAAAAGAGTGTGAGATTATAGTAATATACTGGATGGGTTGGTTTCTTTGCTGTGAAAATGTGATATCAGCACGAGAGAGAGAGAGAGAGAGAGAGAGAGAGAGAGAGAGAGAGATAGAGAGAGAGAGAGAGAGAGAGAGAGAGAGAGAGAGAGAGAGAGCAATAACCTCAGCGATACTGGAAAAATGGATAATACCGCACAAACCGATGTGCGGTATCTTCATATAAACGTTATTGTTAAAATCATTGTAATGTTACCATTTCTGTCGGTCTGCAGTGCCACTGTATCATCGAGTCACAATACAGGTCAAGAAACCTAATTTATTACCCATTTCAACATCAGTATGGTGCAATGTTGTGGTCAAGGTCAAGAAGGTGAATTACTGATGAACTCAATGCCCTGTTAGAATAGTTCACAGAGAAGACTGCACATCGTATGCCTGTATTTAAGCCAGGTGTTAGAATAGTTCACAGAGAAGACTGCACATGGTATGCCTGTATTTAAGCCAGGTGAAGACTGCACATGGTATGCCTGTATTTAAGCCAGGTGAAGACTGCACATGGTATGCCTGTATTTAAGCCAGGTGAAGACTGCACAATGCACATGGTATGCCTGTATTTAAGCCAGGTGAAGACTGCACATGGTATGCCTGTATTTAAGCCAGGTGAAGACTGCACAATGCACATGGTATGCCTGTATTTAAGCCAGGTGAAGACTGCACATGGTATGCCTGTATTTAAGCCAGGTGAAGACTGCACATCGTATGCCTGTATTTAAGCCAGGTGTTAGAATAGTTCACAGAGAATTAAGACTGCACATGGTATGCCTGTATTTAAGCCAGGTGAAGACTGCACATCGTATGCCTGTATTTAAGCCAGGTGTTAGAATAGTTCACAGAGAATTAAGACTGCACATGGTATGCCTGTATTTAAGCCAGGTGTTAGAATAGTTCACAGAGAAGAATGCACATGGTATGCCTGTATTTAAGCCAGGTGAAGACTGCACATCGTATGCCTGTATTTAAGCCAGGTGTTAGAATAGTTCACAGAGAATTAAGACTGCACATGGTATGCCTGTATTTAAGCCAGGTGTTAGAATAGTTCACAGAGAAGAATGCACATGGTATGCCTGTATTTAAGCCAGGTGTTAGAATAGTTCACAGAGAAGAATGCACATGGTATGCCTGTATTTAAGCCAGGTGCTGGACACCAAGGGATCAAGGAGAGGATAAAAAACATACTGCTTCATAGCTCCAAAGAACTTGCCTGGGAATTTGCCTGAAGAAGACGTAGGGGTCGAGACATTAATAAAAGTACGTTCTTTGTAGCTATGAAACAGTGGTGGAAAAAATACATTTTTTTTGCTTAATGCTAATAAATATTAATATTATAAAGTAAATACTGCAATGTAGAACTACTCCGTTACAAGTAAAAGTCCAGAATTAAAAATGTACTTGAATAAAAGTACAAAAGTTTTGGCAAATGTACTCAAAGTACCAAAAGTAGAAAGTACTCACTATGCAGAATGTCCCATTTTAAGTTTTCAAACGTATACAAATATTCAGAAAATAGCAGATCTACAAGCTCACAATGGGTCGCAGCTTGTAGATCGGCTACTTTCAAATGGCTGAAATGTGTATAGGGCTGAAGTGGTTAATGTATGTTTTGTTTTGTAATGAAAATCTACAAAGTAACTAAAGTTCTCAAATAATTGTAGTGGAGTAATATCTTCCTCTGAAATGTAGTGGAGTAGAAGTAAAAGTACTGAATATTTGATATACTCAAGTAAAGTACAGAAGCCTCAAAATTGTATTCAAGTACAGTACTTAGTAAATAAGCAAATGTATACGTGTAAAAGCCACAGTGTGTGGATCCCTGTTATAGAATAGGACAAGTCACCTGTAGTGCAGCGCCTCATGTCTGGCCCCAGTTCCATCCCATCTGGACAGGCACAGGTGTACTTGGGGGAGTGGTCTGTAATCTGTGGGGCCTTCAGACACAGGTACTCACACCCGCCGTTAGGAAGGGTCCCCATGTTGCAGGTGTCCGGGGCTAGTGTGGAAAAAAGAAGACGTTCAAAATAATTTCAGTGAAGGTTTTCAATTAATTAATTCATTTGAGAATTGCCGCCGTACGTTTTTTTTTTTTTACGTGGCTCAACTCATGGGATTGCGCTGGCTCTTTGCGAAGTTAAATTTGGCTGGCTACGAGTACCTATTTGAAACTCTGAAAGGTCCTGACCCAGCCTTGGAAAAACATGGCTAAAGCACTAGGGTTCCTAAACTGATACATTTCGTACGTATTTTTCGCTCCTGAAAAATTATCTAGAAGTAATACAGATGCTCTTGTGGGGATGTGCGCCAGAATTGGGTCAGGTTGCACCCAATTCTAGGTCTTGACTCAGAGCTTTACTAAGTAAGAGAGAGTTTCAACGGAAATTAAACTTTAATAAGTTAGGGAATAAACACTCCACTCGACACATATGAACGAACATGTTTGACCGACATTCATAGAAATTCCCCATTGCGTACGATACAACCACGTAGCTACTCTGCATATTGGGATGCAGTGTACTGTGGCACTTTGGGTTGGGCTGACTTAAGGGAGAGTCCTTAAATAGCTCTGTCTCCTAAGAGAGGGAGGGAGACAATGCTACAATAGGTTCCATTTTACCCTGTGTTATTCTGGAAAGGGGAGAATGGAACAGGGACGGGGAGAGGGACAGGAAAAGACTACAGGGCAGAAAGCAGGTTAGGTAAGGTGAGAAGAGGCGGCTGAAGGAAAGGAGGATAAGGGACAGTCCAGTAATGAGAAGGAGAGAGACAGAGAGGAGAAGATAAGTTGGAATATAGGAGGGAAGTGGAAAATAAAGTGTGAGTGGAGGAGGTAAGGTAAAGACACGAGGAAAAGGACACAAAGGGAAGAGTAAAGGTCATTACACACTGGCGAATTAGCGGCGCGATGCGAATAAGCGATCTGAAAATGCGAAATATTGCATGTTGCAGTTCGCCAGGTTCGCCAGATGCCAGGTCTACAAATGACCTGGCATCTGTCTACATAACATGCTAAAGTTACATTTTAGCCTGTGCATAAGCCTGCAAGGTTGTCAAGGCTAGGGCAAGTGCTACAGGCTAAGGTGCAGTCTGAAGAGGTGAGTCTTCAGACTCACCTCTATGGTGGAAATTTATTTTTGTCCCTATTATTATTTGTTTTACTTGTATGTTTCTCTGTGACAATTAACCTCCCGGCCGTAGTTTTCGTTCATTTCCGACGTTCTTCTGTTGGTTCAATCACTGTGTTTTGTTATGGCTTTCCTGTAGCTCCAGTTAGCTCATAACATTAGCTGCTGTTGCCACGGTTGGCGACTCAGTTATTCTTATACCAGTTGGCCGTGTGCTCCCCTGCGGGCCGGGACTCAGTAATTCTTATGCCAGTTGGCCTTGCGGTCCCCTGCACCCTTCCTCCCCGTTCCTCTGGCCCCAACTCCGAGGTGGATAGTCTGGTGACACTGGGAGGTTACTCCATGGTGGGAAATAAACAATCCTCGGTGTTGGCATTGCCTTGGGGGTTTACGGGGGTAATCATTTAATATTCTGTCCATATCGGGTCGCAAACATGGCATGGGTTGCCACTCGCTTTGCATTGCAGCGTTCAGAGTATGGGTTGGTGTTCAGAGTATGGGTTTTTATGCCCCATTGGCTTAGGAGGCAGCATGACTAGGTCGCTAAAAAGTCGCTACAAGAAAACAAGCGATTGTAAGTCAGGTTTAAAAAAGAGATACTGTGTATAATTCTGTGACACAGCTCTAAATGTATTATTGAAAGAACACACCAGGGACAAAGAATACAGGCAGACAACAGGGCCGTCCTCTGGCATAAGTAGTATACTGTACCAATGTGTACCAATGTGACACATAATGCACATTTTAAGCAGAGAGGAGCATCTGAGTAGAACCTCTCTCTGAGGAAACATCCTGTATGTCGTTTTTATCCTATGAATGTATAAATATTCCAGGATAATGCCACTCCTCATGCCCCTGGAGAGTTTTTAGGCATGCTCCTTAACATTTGTATTGACTTTGTGAATCATTTATAAATATTCTTGGAAGTGAAAAAAACAAAAAAACAATGAAACCACCTGTGTACTTACACCATTCAAGGATCTGGTGCAACCAAGCCCCCAGAACCGAGAGGGAGAACTTGAAGCGCATTGGACATGAACTTTGTTATATTTTTGTGAAAAATGTTGTAACTGTCTATGTAAATGAATTGTTGTAAATAGAAATATATAAAAATAAATGGAAACTTCTTTCTTAATGTTTCCTATATTTCCTGTGTATCTTACCCTTGGGCTGTTTCTGCTCGTGGAAGATGACCAGGTCCAGAGGGTTGTTGAGGTGTTCGGCCACTTTGGCCACATCATGGCCAGTCAGACGGTTGGTTCTGTATATAGCCTCATCCTCCAGGTCTGTCCAGTATACATGATCCTGCAACACATTAGTGAAGCAGGATCCTGTTATGTCATTCAATTAGGGGAGACCTTAATCCTGCATGGGAAACTTCAGTGTCACACAGCTGATGGCTGCTCAAATGGTCATGATGAATGCTGAAGGGGTTAAGTGTCTTGCTCAGGGCTACATCGACACAGAAATGGGCGAGCAGGGAGGTGAGCCGGTGATCTTCTGATTGCCAGACGACCTCTCGACCAACTAAGCTACGGCCACCCCAAACTTTAATATGTAACGTTTAATAGTTTGGTAGAATCACTTTGCAATTCATAAGGAATGATCTTTGCCAAAGAACTGCAAGATAAAAGATTCGTTAAACGAGGCAGGTTCAAAGCTACTTCCATTAAAACATTACTTATTGAAGTGAGGACCGAAGAGAATTTCAAACACACTGAATAAATAATCTCTCGTGATGGAGCGAGTACTGTTCTGCATTATTTGACATGCTTAGTGCTGCCTTCTTCACAGTCCCTTTGTTTCTATTTTAGATATTGTCTCCGCCAGGCCAAAGGCGTGGCCCAAAGATAGTCCTCTGTATGCACGGGAAAACATCAACTATGAATAAAATAATAATAAAGAGGAGAAAGGATAAAAGCAAACAGCAGTTTGGATGGATAAAAGAGAGAAAATAAAATTAGTAAATGTATCAAAATATTTATACATTATGAAACAAAGGCACAGATAGAATAAGAGATGTAAGTCATGTATTGTCTCAATAGATAAAGGGTTTATTTTTACGGTATTGTAAAGGTACTACAGGGATCCAAACACAGGTTTTTTCTTGTGCATGTGTTTGTGTATGTGTAGGCAAGCATGTTTCTGTATGGTTCTCTCTGTTCTCTGTGAAGGGGCATCGATGGACTTAACCTTTCCTTCTCCTTCTCTCCATCCTGTCTCCTATAAGATGGCCATCTCTCCACCTCCACATTCACATAACCTTTACTCACACAGCAGCTGATAGAAAGATGAAAGGCAAACAGCTGCCAAGGTGATATAAGACAATATTGACATCTCTGTTTTTCCATCTTCCTCTCTCCCTCTTCCATTGTCAGTCTCCAACTCTCTCTCTCTCTCTCTCTCTCTCTCTCTCTCTCTGTTTAAATGCTTCCAATAGCAGTGATGGTGCATTGCGGCCCTGAGCAGTTCGGAACTATTCACTGTACGATCAAGGTGAGTCTTTGTATCAAACATAGCCCCAGACACGCGGCCACGTGGACACATGCGCAAGCACGCAGGCACGCAGGCACGCAGGCAGGCAGGCAGGCAGGCAGGCACACAGGCAGGCAGGCAGGCAGGCAGGCAGGCAGGCAGGCAGACAGGCAGGCAGGCACACAGGCAGGCAGGCAGGCAGGCAGGCACACAGGCAGGCAGGCAGGCAGGCAGGCAGACAGGCAGGCAGGCAGGCAGGCAGGCAGGCAGGCAGGCAGGCAGGCAGGCAGGCACGCAGGCAGGCAGGCAGACAGGCAGGCAGGCACGCACGCACGCACGCACGCACGACATTGCACCACGGCTCCCACAGGGAGAGTTATACTGTAGGGTAAGGATTGCACATCTGTCTGCTGTTGTCAGTATAGGACGAGGTGGGTACATCAGGATGTGCAGACCTTGCACGTTCAATGGAAGGAAAAAGGATACAGTGACCTTTGTCAAGAGTGAACCTGGATAAACACTCTAAAAGAACCTTGGAATGGCAAGTCAATGTGACCAGCCCCTATTGTTGGCTGCTGGGTGGACATGTTACACCAAATGTAAAATTCACAGTGCAGTTTGTTATTTACTCTCCTCCCAGAGGTACCTTCCCTAATCTGGTGAATGAAGGCAGGGATAGCAGCTCAATGTTTAATTGCCTGCAGGACTTAACTGGTCCTGGGAGGTATGGTATTTATTTATCTGCATTCAGCTACAAAACTACTGAACAGCTGAATCTTTGATGGTCCTGACTCCTGGCTGAGTTCACTACAAAATAAGACAATATCTGTCAATACATTATTTATTATTATATTATTTTTATTTGATTGCTTTCCTAGTACCTCCTATTCTATTTGCTTTATTTTCTCTTTCTCTCACTGTTCTTTTTCTATGTTTCCCTTTGTCATTCTTTGTCTTCTTCTCTCCCTTCCAAACTCCTGTACACTAGTCTTGTGCACGGTTGCCTCCGGTCACACCAACATGAGAGACAAGCAAGCGGCGCAGTGAGACTGAAAACAATGTTCTCTGCGTTCTCCCTCCCCCTAAGGGCTTGCATGGTGTCTAGGCAGGGAAGGGGGGGGGGGGGGATGCTGGTATGAATCGCCCATGTGTGTGTGTGTGTGTGTGTGTGTGTGTGTGTGTGTGTGTGTGTGTGGTGTAAGTAATGGGGGGGTTAGACTTTGATGCATGGACCCAGTACTTGTGCCTCTGCTGCGGTACTAAACAGCAGTTGTCCACTGCAGTGATGTGAAGTTTTTAGACAATTTGCTCCTTTTGTATCAATAATGAATAACAATGGTGTTACAGGGCTAAGGTGCAAAAGGTTCCATTATCCATAATGTACTTTGTTATCATATGGTCTATATAATGTGCACCATAGTGTGTACATTAAGTTTAAAATATTGCAAATAATTAATTTGATCAATATCACCTTGATCTATTGTTGTAGACTGTTTGATAATGCTATAAAATGACAGGTGATTACTTTCATGAGTTGAGCTGGAAGACGTTAGACAGCAGGTGTTTATCCTTGCCAAGCCATGGAGTAATAAAGGCGTGTTAATTTTTTAAACGGAACAGTGTGCCCTGGATATTTTTTAAGTTACCCTGAAGTACTCCAACATACTGTGTTATTCAGCAGGAATATGTTTGAACTAAGGTGCACTCAAAAGAGACGCCTCCAATGTACATAGCAGGCAGACTTTCCATCACCAGTATTGTTGGTACCAATGCAGACTGCTGCACCGTTCTCTTTTTTTAATTCGCTCTGTGTCCTGCATGGCTACTACACAACACAACAGAACAGCAGAGGGCTATTCATCTACACGGGCTAACTTTCACTGCTGCCTAGAACGTTACACTGGCGAGTGCTCTGTATCTCTCACTCACAGAAACACACGCACACGCACACGCACACAAGCACACAAGCACACACACACACACACACACACACACACACACACACACACACACACGCACACACGCACACACACACACACAAAGCACTGGACATGATGGATTTCCCATTTCCCAGTCGCAGCGTTGTTTCTCATCATCACAGTGTGTGTACGTCTCGGCGAGAGCAATGGACCTGGGCTTCCCACTCTGAACGCATTTCAGACAATTCTTCTCTCCCTCCACTTCTGCTCGTGTCCCTTAATGCTCCTCACTATACCGCCAATGTTGCCTTGATTTTATAACCCGCTCACATACGGTGCAGCTCCCGCATCCATAAACAAACCTAAATGAGTTCCATCAGTTCTGTTAGCCACGTTATCGCCACTCTCCTCTTCAGCTCGCTCTCTGTCTTCAAGCATTCGTCGTATAATCGACGTTATCCTTCCCAGGTGGGGAGGGGGGGGGGGGGGGGGTGATACAAGGACAGAGAGGGTGCTAAGGTTGAGCTGATTAGTAGCTGCTGTATCATAGCCTCGCATAGCGATACTAATATCACTTCGTGGCTATTAGTCTCGTCCCTCTCAGTATTAGTAGATTTATTTCTGCAATGTCCCGCCCCATATTTGCATACTGGGTCCTCGTGGGTTCCAGACTAATCTGGTTGGCTCGTCACCACTTCGAGCAGCCATGAAGTCCTCCCACAATTGAGAGGGGCCAGACTTAATCTGCCTGGGGCAATATGCATTGCAAAGGCAGATGAAGGCTGGCTACGCGAGGCTAGCTGTATCAGCCCTAGGGATAATATGGCAGCTAAACAATTATCGTAAACTTAAGTGCCACTACATCCTGAAACGTGCTTGCTGCTGATGGAATATGCCATGTCAAAGATGGATGCCAAACACAGTTGATGAAGATGGTTTGGTAAAATGTATGGAGACACTGGAGCGCAAAGGACATTAGAAAATGTTGCTACCTTATTCACAGAGGCCAGCTATGTTTTCAGCCAACTGTCTCAATGCCTCCCCAATCTGAAATCTCTGTTAGCCTACCATTCTCTTCGGCAGGCCAGTTATTTAGTTGACCAGGGTCCCCCAGTGCTCAATATTACGTTCGCTGCTTTTTTCCCTATCTACTGTACATCGTCTCTTTCCTGAAAATACCCCATCTACAAGCTCACAATGTGTCACGCATTGTAAGCACGTAGATTTATTATTTTCTTACCAAAATAGTGACGCTAGGGTTCAAGTGATTAGCAGATTAGCATTGTGTTTGGTGAATATCTAAGGCTATAGGTATGTGATAAACAATCACTGGCCATATATTATTTCCAGAGGGTATGGTGATAATCTATGCAATATCTTGACACTTGCCTCAGTCCAAGGGGATCTTGCATACATCACAGTCGGGTACTAGGCTACGTCTATCACCACTAATCAAAAGCGATGACAGGTTCCTTCCCTTCCCTCCTATCCTACCTCGAAGATAGTGATGGCGTACGGGTGTCCCAAGTGGTCATGGGAAGACAGTAACACTTTGCGGTTGTCTCCATTCAGGTCCACACTGGACAGCAGGTGTAGCTTGGAGTCTACCCAGTACAAACGCCTGTTAGGTAGGTCTGAAAGAGAAAGACAAGAAGGGAGAGGGATGAAGAGAGAGAGAGAGAGAGAGAGAGAGAGAGAGAGAGAGAGAGAGAGGGAGAGAGAGAGAGAGAGAGTAAAAAGAGTTGCAATAAATTTAGACAATTAAACCCTATACTTAGTTGACAATATTTCCAATGGCTCTATATATTCTCAAAACAATTGCTGTTTCAAAGTGATCCCCCCAGCATAGGGATGCTAGAGTTCATGTGGTTAGATACAGAGTGAGAGGATAAAAGGGGAGGGGCAGTACCATGGATGAGAAAGCGAGTTCGGGAGGAAGGCGTGATAGAAGGAGAGAAACGGAAATAGAGAAATTAATGATACATGATGGAGAGGGAATGGGGTGAGTGGGACGGGAAAGATGAAAAAACAATGTGTGTGTGTGTGTGCGTGCGTGCGTGCGTGCGTGCGTGCGTGCGTGCGTGCATGCGTGCGTGCGTGCGTGTGTGTGTGTGAGAGAGAGAGTGGGGGGGTTGTAGTGAGCGAAGAGAGAGGAGAAAAGAAAGGTCATTTGAAGAGAAAGGGCCTAGGGTGAGAGGTATATGATTGTAATGGGCTGCTAGCTACAACATCAATCTTCTCTGACACGACAGCTGAGACCCTCATGTCAAAAAATCACAGCTGTGATTGAAGCACTGCGGGTTGACTTCTCTACAGGGAGAGGACGAGAGGGGCGGTGTCAATGTGCCCTTGAGCAAATCGATTAGCCTGGCTGAACTTGTTTGAATATAATCGTATATGACTGGAAATTATCAGAGAATACCTCGTGTATCTTACGACCTTATAAAGGCGGGACGTTTAACACGCCGTGGAACGCCGTATAGGGCAGACCGACAAAATAATAAGCGCAGCGGGCCAAAGCAGGACACAGAAACTGCAGAGTAATATTCATTCACCACTTCACCTCTCCCGGCTCAAGCAATCACATATTCTGCTCGGTGCTCTGTGTAAAATCAAAGACCAGAGGGAAATAGGCCTCCCATCTCGAGGTGCGCCACAGGTGTGATCCTGAGCTCACACTCAACTTAACTCGCAAAAATAATTTGTTTTCATACAGATGTAGCGACACCTCAATTCCACCCCAAGCAAGGCAACTCTGCATGCCTCAGGCAAGGGTGGCTGGGAGAAATTGTTTGGTGCCGTGGAGGGATTTGGAACAGATGATGGGAGGTATTGACGTGGCCTGGACTGAGTGGCTTATTCATTCAGGGGCCTGTCGTCGACAAGCTGATTTGATTGATGAGAGAGACACACAAACAATAAGCCAGTCTCATAGCAGAGGAACAAATCTCTGGGGTGCATGGTGGCTCGGCCAGGTTACTGCACAAACCACATTATGATCCCTGTGAGCCGTGGTGACGAGTTTAAACTTCAAATCTGTCTTGCAAGACTTCAGGGGTCAGATACTACATTTTGTAAGGGCACAAGAAGAATGAGAAAGAGGATCAGTGTACCACTCTAGATGGAATGAGGTATTTATGGCATCAATCTCATAGTAATCTCATCTCATCTCATCTCATAGTTTTGTTGAAGTTGATATGATATCGTATTTGTTTTTGTTGTCATTTTGTTGACTACTTGAGTGGAGAGTGGAGATTATTTATTTACCAATACCAGTTGAGGTTAAGGCCCTGTTTTCTGCCTTCATTCCTCCCAGAAATTTGAGAGAATGTCACTTTTGTCAAACTAAAGAGTTGTGTGATGAAGTGTGAATTAGCCTTAAGCGTCTTACCAAGGGTGATTCCGTTGGGCCACTCGATGCGTTCTGACACCAGAATTTGTCGGTCCACTCCATTCATCCCTGCCTTCTCTATCTTGGCCTGACCTCCCCAGTCTGACCAGTACATGAACCTATAAGGGGAGTTACATATACCAGTTAGAACACAAACAGCAGTATTTGCATGAATATGAAAGGTAAAGTACTAGCGTCTGTCTGGAAACTGCACAAAGCTTGTTATCAGCTGCAGCAGATGTAAAGGCTATGGGTATGTCACAGACACTCATCATCAAGTGTGTACTTATGATAGGACAGTTTCATATCTTAAACAAGTTACATAAATAAGAATTGTTGCTAATCAAATGCCGTTCAGTTCAATTAGGCCTATATAGCATATCTCTTTGGAGGATCATGTATGAGAGTCTACTTTTTCTTTGTTTTGCTTTTTGTTCTCTTTGCTTTGAGACCATATCCCAATTCTCTCTCTCTGCCTGAATATACAGAGTAGTATCTCTCTCTTTCTATTTTTCTCTGACTTCATCTCTCTCCAAGCGTTCACATCACATTTAAACAGACCTTGCAGGCAAACAGAATGTTTCCATGAAGTTAACTTCATGGACATACTGTGTATGTGTGTGTGTGTGTGTGTGTGTGTGTGTGTGTGTGTGTGTGTGTGTGTGTGTGTGTGTGTGTGTGTGTGTGTGTGTGTGCGCGCACGAGTGTGCGCGTGCGTGCATGCGTGCACGAGTGGAACCTGCTCTGCCTAGGCTATATATATATTTTTTTATTTTTATGTATTTAATTCTCGTCAACCTTCAAAATACAGTCCTGGGGGAAGTCCTGGGGGAATAATAAGAGACACCAGAAACGGAGAAAGTAAACCAAGGTACAATAATGTTCCCAAAAGAGAATTTGTTTCATCCTTTTGGAAGTACTTATAGTACTAGACGTATGTGTGTGTGGATACATAATACCAATACATCTTATCTTATATAAGGCTATGTAGTTAGCATGTTTCACACACGTCAATGCACCAGAGAGACAACCTCCAGTGTGCTCAACATTGTTGCTCCATCTTGATCTCATCCCTACAGTTAAGTACATCCCTCCCTCTTTTGGCCTTCTACCCTCTGTCCTCTCCTCACCCTTGCCGTGGGTCCACAGCGATGGCTCGCGGCTCGCTCAGCTCAGTGGCGATCAGCACTTTCCTCTTCCTGCCGTCTACTGTGGCGATGGAGATGCTCTTGTCGCCAGAATCGGTCCAATAGATGTTTTTGTGGACCCAGTCGACGGCCAGGCCCTCGGGGGAGTGGAGCGCTGATTCAATCAGTGTCACCTGCTCTGAAATGTCGCTCGCCTTGTTGATGTACGCACTGCGGGGGATGAACGGATGAATTACAATAATTACAAAATATTGAAACAAACAGGTATGATATCTAATCATATCAGAGAACGCAATATCATTTGACAAGACAGTTGATCAGTCCATTCCAGTCAATTCTATCCTTGTTTAGGGTTAGAGAGTAGAAGTGCTACAAGGCAGCTAGCATAGATAGAAAACAAAAGAAGAAGAAAGAGGTTGGGTCCTACAGTATACTGTAGGACAATGGTTAACAAACCAAGAAAGAGGCATGTATTTGTTCAACACAAGGCAAACGTTGTACTGTATTACACTATTCAGACTTTGCCGTCATGTCCACATCAATTTCCCCTCTCTGTTCAACCACCATACAGAGGTCTATTCTTGGTCCCTTTCATTTTTTCACTACGACAAATCTCTTTCCCGAAAATAGACAATCTACTATTACACTTAGTACACTTAATGTACACCTATTATGGAATGTGAAAGTGTCCACCTTTGACACACGGCCTCAGTGTGGGTAATGGGGACTCTTCAGGGTTGCTGATGCCGTGTCAAGGCCACCCTAACCTGTCACCTCCATAAGGACCTGGGTTACCCCTCCGAGCAGCTCCTCCGAGGGAGAACAAGCCTGTCTCCTTTCATCAGCGGCTCACAAAGAAACCTGCACGTTTTTTTCTCTTTGTCTCCCCCATCTCCCCATCTCTTTCAATCTAGTTCTCTCTTTTCCTAACTACAGTAGCATCCCCATCGCTTTACCCTCCCTGTTTTTATCCATGCCTTCATCCTTGAACTCCATTCTCTTTTTCTGTCTCCTTCTGTCACTACCTGTCTCTTCCTCCCTGCCACATTTGTCTCCCTTTTGTGTCTCTTACTGTCACCATCTGTTTCTCCTTTCCTGCCACATCTGTCTCTCTTTTTCTGTTCCTTACTGTTACGATCTGTCTCCGTCTCACCTTTCCTGACACATCTGTCTCTCTCTCTCTCTCTCTTTCTGTCTCTTGAAGTCAATTTATACTTTGAGCATTAAGTGTCGAACACGTTGCACCGTTTTAGTTCTTGTGCATCTCCGTGGTAACTGGTAGTACCAGACAACATTACACATTTTCCAGAGGTAAACGACAACATCTGCGATGGTCCGGCGCAATTCAGATGTCAATCTTGTGACGTGACGCATCGTTCGACACATAAAGTAAAAATTGGACTTTATGGTCACCATCTGTCTCCGTCGCTCCTTTCTTGCCACATCTGTCTCCCCTCCAGCCACTCCCACCTCAACGCACTCTCCTCAACTTACCTTGTGTTTCCTTAATTAGTGCTTAATTAGAGCTATACTGTCATGTAGTCTGTACATTCTTGGTGGGTCCTGACTCAGAAACATGTTCGGAAATCGTTTGCCTGTAGTGGACTGCCTTCCTCCTTTCAACCTCAGTGACTGAATAAATTCAATGATTAGGACCTGCTCTGCCTCTGGTGATCTGCACTCTCTTTTCCCTGACACAATCTAACACCTGCCCCTATCTCACCCCCCATCTTCCATCTTTGTAAACACACCTGTCTCCTCTCTACTGCAGTATGTAGGAGGCTTATATTAGTATTACGTTGTTCACTCTTGATTCTATGATGTCACACTACTATCATAATTATTCATACCAGAATACTACCAGTAAAGGTAAAAATAACAGTCAAATAATTCTGTATTAATCAATCTTTTCTTCTGCAATTCTTTTTGTTACTTATTGTGATGTATTGTGCTGAAAAGGACAAATAAACTATCATCATCTTTATTTGACCGAAATGAGTCTGAGACACTTCACATTATAAGATATTGATACTTGAGCTCAAGTACATTACCCAAATAATACCAGGCCTGTGCAATGGCATCTTGACTCTATGATTGTCAGAACATCATAGGCCGGCCAGGACGGCTCTTCAGGATGGTAATGACACACTGTCAGGTTGACAGCGTGCCGTGGGTTCGAGTTACGATCCTGACGACCATTGCACGTGTCACCCCCCAACCCCCCCATCTATGGTGTACCTATCAATAAAGGCATAAAAAAAGCTAAAAAATATGTATCTTAAAATAATGTAATAAGAATATAAGGTCATTCTACAAAAGGTCCCTGCACTGGAACAATAACTAACACAAACACTAGCCCTATCCTAACCCTGAAACAATATACTGTAATGCCCTGGCCCACCATGATCACAATCGATTGCACTGTAATTACAAAGTTAATTTAATGTTGAGTGTACAAATGCAACACAAGAGTGTATACATAGAACATCTCTTTTTACATTTACATCTTCGTACACTCTCTGAGTTAAATCAACACTGAGGCTTTAACAGGACATAAGGAAATGAGGCGATGATAGAGACACATAATGTAAGAGGGAGAGATTCCCGATCTGCAGCAGTCAGGAAGCAGACTGTGTCATTAATTGGCTGTGTTAGACGTTAGCATACTGTCATATTGTGCTAGATTACCCTGGGCTCCGTTCCCACATCCAGGAGGTCTATAAAACACTTGCTTGCCTCTCACTCAGGGGTTAATTTGAACAAAGGGCATGGCATATGTTATAGCACATACGGTAATGTATTGCCAAATGCTTTCCACTTTAATTACAGGTTCCAGGTTACCCACTTCTTAAACCCTTTACCATTCAACACGGCTGCCATTTTGTTATTAAAGGGATATTTCACTAAAACAATTTTCTTGGGTCAATGTATCGTCTACTCAGGCTTTTGTGAACAGCTCAATTCAGTATTTAGATATTTGACATTGGGTTTTATCTTCCTATACAAACCCATTGTAACTTCAAGCTCCATTTTAACCATGTTAGATTCATGGAAGACACCCGTCCGTGGTTCCGCAGTGTCATGCTAATACGAGAGGAGATCGTGTTTTTACACATACCTTTTAAATTCATTTTTAATACTTATTTTATTTTATTAGATTTCCCCCCAAAATATAAAAAATAAATGAAAAAAGTACATGAAGAAACAACGTGCAACGGTACTGTTGTTTTCTGTCTTGATCGTTTCTGTGTAAACGTGGCCTTAGAAGGATATATAGCAGAATAGAAACTTTAAATCCTAACCTGATACTTGATCTGTCATTTTAAAACTACAAACCATACGTTTTATATCCATTGCTTCACTCAATATTGTCTTAAGTCCAATACAAAAGACTTAAGACATTATTGACCTTGTTAACCAGTGCTACCCGACGCATGACATTTCTCAATGGAATAGTAGGGAGACCACCTCCAACAACTGCAGATGTACTAGCTATATTAATACTCTACTATGCCCATTGGTTAGAAAACATCCCGGATTCACACATTGTGTTAGGGATGAAACTCTTGATGCCAGACAAGTGGAGATATGTATAAAGTTATTATCTTGCCAATCTGGAGTTTTCTTTATTTTTTCTTTTTCTTTTACAAGACAAGGCTGTTTGGTGCAGGGTGATTAGACAGAGACAGATGAGGGCCATATGAGGAAGCAGATTGTACCGTTGCAGTCAATTGGCGTGTTATTGTTTGCTACAGAGTACAGACATCTTCATCATGGAAGTTGGCACGTCATCGACCCATACCATACCAGTCACTATCGATTAGCCAGCAGCACAACACTGACACAGAGAGTGAAGTGACAAGAATCAGTGAAAAAGAAAAAGAACCAGCGATGGGCTCCAGAATCTTTTGACTGTGGGGTGCTATTGGGGGTGCTGGCTATCTAATGAATTTTGGTTTACATAGAAGTCAGTCAATTGGGGGAGGGGTGGCTAATGTTTGTGTGGAGGAGAAGCAATAAAGCGTCATTAGCACTGACATTTAAGACCTTTAGCCCATTTTATCACATTTCGGAGTATCCAAAAGAGGGTGCAAGCAGTGGAATGAATCAAAAGGACTGAAAATACAATGCTGAAAACATAATAAAATATTATTCTTTTCTAGTTTTTTGGTGTTAGTAGAAGAGGAGATCTATATAGGACAGAGATGAGTTAGAGATGGAACCTTAAATATAAAAAGCAAAGCAATTCAGCAAATGTGAAACGGCAGATGGCTAAAAGGATGTGATTCAATGATGAAGGTGTGTTCAGCCAGAGTGCTAAAGCATAAAACATAATGGCAATAAAGTGGATTTTATGCTATGTAATGCACTTCTACAGTGAACACTTAAGTCCATGACTAAACTACACACTTGAGAGTTACTGCACAAAGTGAAAGCAATGGTGTCAATAGCAGATTGAGCTTTAAGGTATTATTACCGTAGATCCTGTGGAGTCAGCCACAGAGAAGAAAATAATGAACTTTCTTAGTGTGGGATATTCCAAAAACAATAATCACAAAGTGCTTCATGTTCAATAAACGGCAGAAACAACAGACAGACAGGTGTGATGACATAGCAAGAAATTATGAGAGAAAACGATTTATTGACATACCATGCATGCAGTGCGGTATAAACCATGGAAATTTATGTTTTGGAAACTCTGTTTGGACACCCTGCACCAAACTATGAATTAATTAATTAATTATTTAGAAAAGCCAATTATTCTTCCTTACTTTCTCTCCCAATTCATTGCTATTCCACAAACATTTGTGTTGCCACCTGGCTTCCCTCCTAATTGTGTCATGCTTGGAGATCAAACCCCTATAGAACAGAAGGACTTCGATATCAATAGTGGACATCTGACATGGAAATGTACTGTAAGCTTGTAGTCAGTCTATTTTCTGCAAAGTGGTCTGGTGTAGAGGGGAAACATTTAGGGGGCCAAGTATCGGTCAATTATAGTTAGAAGGCTTAAGTGGTTAAAGTCGAAAACTGTGTTTATTTGTCCTTGTGGTCACATGCCATGCTCACACAGAGACACGCACATCTCTGTGTGAGCATGTTGACTATGTGTGTGTAGATGAGTAATGATGGTGATTATTTAGGCAGTGAAATTAGCAAGAGCATATGGCTCAATTGAGATGATATAAGGCACCTCCCATTGCCTGCATACGCGCGCACACACACACACACACTTGCGTGTGTGAGTGTGTGGACGTCAAGGACAAACAGAACACCTTTCACTGTCAGACAGATGACGCAGCCCTCCAGGTGTGACACACACACACACACACACACACGTGCACACACACACACACACACACACACACACACACACACACACACACACACACACACACACACACACACACAGTGTGTGTCAGTAGCAGAAAGTATGACAGGTTGGGGCAGACAGCATAGAGGAGAAACATGAGAACCGTAGAGAATGGAACGAAATTCACAGTTTCCACAAACAAATATTGCTTTAAGTCCGATCACATTCGCTTCCAAAGAAACCTCATTATGAAGTGTAGTTTTAAAGGAACCTCATTATGAAGTGTAGTTTTAAAGAAACCTCATTATGAAATGTAGTTTTAAAGAAAGCTCATTATGAAGTGTAGTTTTAAAGAAACCTCATTATGAAGTGTAGTTTTAAAGAAAGCTCATTATGAAGTGTAGTTTTAAAGAAACCTCATTAGGAAGTTTAGTTTTAAAAAACCTCATGAAGTGTAGTTTTAAAGAAACCTCATTATGAAGTGTAGTTTCCACACATGCTGTGCCCAAGGCACAGAGAAGTGCAAGTCAACGTCTCATGACACATGTATATTTTCTAAGGGTACAACATGTGCCTCTGTATTGGGAAACAAATGCACACAAAGTACGTACTGAATTAATACTGTAACTTTGTATAGTTTAGTGTGTGCGTGCGTGTTCATGCGAGTACCTGTAGATTTTGCGATGATACAGATCGCACCAGAACATTTTGTTGGTGGAAACGTCTACATCCAGGGCGACGGCGTTCTTCAGTGTGGGGACCACCTGTGTGTATTCACTCTTGAGCAGGTCTATACGGCGGATCTCATGTCGGTTGGTGAACATCAGGTATGGGCTCTTTCCTGAGGAACAAGGGAAGCACTGTCATGCTATGTTACCCTTACTGTAATACACTTTAGATTGGAATCAACCCTTTTTTCTTGTTGGTACTTTGCTGTGGAGAGTACACACTGTAAAAGTCCAAGAGTGTTCTCTTTTTTAAGTGTGTTATAAAAGTAAAGCTCACACGAACACACACACACACACACACACACACACACACACACACACACACACACACACACACACACACACACACACACACACACACACACACACACACACACACACACACACACAGTGAACCTGTATTAAAAAGATCAGCTCACATCACAAAAAAACATGGGAGCTGTATGTGTATAAAATGGTTTAATGACAATTGGCACCAACGCATAGCACTGTTAGATACTATGTGGTATCGACAACAACATGTGTGACCCAACCTAACCCAACAAAATGAAAAACTATTCATGCCTCAAGAGTCTATTATGAAAATAATACCACACATGGAAATGTCCCATGCACTCCAGGACATACATATGCATATGTTAAGTGTTAAGCCATGCCCAAATATGGACTGTTGGGATGTCAGAACAGGCCAGCTTATGGAGTTCTGTGTCAGGCATGCCCAAATATGGAGTGTTGTGAGGTCAGTACAGGCCAGCCCCATATTTGGACCCTGGGCAGGGGCCCGGTCCAGAGCTCGGGCAGAGGCCTTTTTGGGGCGGTTCTGGACAGCCGTAAATGGTAAATGGTGCATTTATATAGCGACTTTACATAGATTGTGCATCAATTCACCCATTCACACACACACACATTCATACACCGATGGCAGCGGAAACCATCCAAGGCACCAACCAGCACACCAGGAGCAATTAGGGGTTCAGAGTCTATAAGGCTATACAGTACATTTTGTCCATTTGAAAATAGCCGAACAATCTCACAATCCATTGTGATGGAACGCATTGTGATCTTGTAGATCTGCTATTTTCAAAAGCTTTTTTATGCCTTTTAAATGTAAAACTTGTGAAACTGGCCATTCTGCATAATAAGTACTTTCTACTTTTGGTAATTTAAGTACATGTTGAACAATATTTTTGTACTTTTACTTAAGAAAAGTCAGAATTCCAGACTTTTAGTAATTCTATGTTGCTGGCGTTTTTGAGTACTTATTCCACCACTGTCCAGACCCCACTTTAAGAACCATGTACTAGAGGCCTTTCCTGGTTGAGTCATGGCCTGCGAGCGGAGGTCATTTCACAGCTGCCGTTGCATTCTAGTGCTCCTCTGGGAGGCTGCTGCCGTTCCAAATGTTGTAAAAAGAATAGTCTATGGCTGTTGGCTGCTGGGCTGGCCGCCCAACAGTGTAGAAAGAGCAGCTTGTTGTACGGTGCCATTGGTACGCTGACATTATTTGTGTAGCGAGCTCATAATTTTATGTTTGTTAACTGGCAGGTCCTACAGACACCTGGCTCTGTTATCATTTATGTTCTCACAGCATGCATTATTGATGAGGTGATCTTGAATTAAGCATTCAGTGCGTGCTCTCTCCCCCTTTGTGTGTGTGTGTGTGTGTGTGTGTGTGTGTGTGTGTGTGTGTGTGTGTGTGTGTGTGTGTGTGTGTGTGTGTGTGTGTGTGTGTGTGTGCGCGTGGGTGTACAGTACATGGGTGCGTGGGTGTGTGTAATGAAGTATACTGCACAGGTATATAAAACATGCCAAACACTAGCTAGAGATGACATGTAGGTCTATTTTTTGTGCTACCGCCGCCAGTCAAAACTGTGTTTGTGGGTTGTTCTCTGTTGAAAATGTGTGCAAGTACGTGGCACATTTTTCATCACAGCGAGGGGGACATGACTCGTGCATTTGCATAATTGTCACACAGAGTATGGAAGGTCGGCTATGGCTCCATCTCTGAACGCTCAAACAAATGTGTGTGCAACTATGCACGCACGCACACACACACACACACACACACACACACACACACACACACACACACACACACACACACACACACACACACACACACACACACACACACACACACACACACACACACACACACACACACACACACACACACACACACACACACACACGTGCATGCATACAGACAGGTACGTGGATATAAATACCAGTGTGTATGTACAGTACATGTCTGACACTGACACATGCGGTACACTGACTCTCCCTCCAGTGCAGCAGACAGCAGGTGCACATCATGATGTGTGTGAAACTAAACACATTCCCTCCAGCTCCATTATCCTTCTAACTGCACTGCATTAAGCTTTGCATTTAGCTTTGTATTGTAAACCTCTATTATGGCATGGCCTCATTGTCTCATGGCTGACACACATACTTTGTATTTATGTACTTGTGAGGACATCACAATCGTATGATGACAAATTTATAAATGACCTTCATGCCTGAAGGTCTATTACCGAAAGTTTGCTATATTTTTTTAATTTTTTATAAAATCCGATTTTGCATAGTTTTGAGTGTGCCGAGGCTGCCTGAGCTGTGTTTTTTACCACTATAAATGACCTATATACAATTGCCACTTTACACCCTAACGCTAAAGCCAGAATTATACTATACTGAAAATAGCAATTTCAAGCTACAAGCTCAGAAGTCATCGCAGCACGACTCAGTAAGTATTAATCAGCATAACATTCCAACCCTATAACCCAAATCCTAAATGACTAATCCTAACCCCAATATGAATCTTTCCCCAATCGGAATATTACAATATTTACAGTGTTTCTCAAATTCTCTCACACACACACACACACACACACACACACACACACACATGGTGCGGTGCGTTGCCTACTTGTAGATCGGCTGATTTTGGCAAAGGGATTTGAGGGAAAAAGGGAGGACCAAACCCCTGGGCAACCGTGGTCAGCGAAGTATATAGGAACAAAAACAGATTGAATAATAAAGTGTAGTATTATCCCCCCTCCAGCTCTTTCTCTGCTCTGTTAAAGTCGCTTAACAAGAACACTGGCTCTCAGATACATCTTAATCTGCACCACAGACTCAGGCCTGCTCTCCCCCGTCAGCCAATTAAGATAAAGCTTTGAAAGGATAAGTTGTGTTGTCAGATAGAATAGGAGCATCGATTGGATGCACACCGCAGCATCCACCAGTATTGTTATGCAGACTAGTAAAACAAATGTAAAAATAAATAAATAAATACAATCATTGGTATACTGTATACTCGCGAACACGGGAGATGGGAAGAAAAAATATGAATTCACGAATAATATGAGAGCTGATGTTGATGCTTATCGATGCGCAGTGTAATGGATGGATGTCTGTGCCATTGTTATTATGATGAGGTGCCGTGTGGAAGTAAATATGTGTCTACGCTGTCGCTAACGCTAGTGATGCCAAGCAATCTATGTTATGTGATAATGAGAGATGGCACGGCAGCTACGACTGTCTCTAAACCTTTCTGTGAACTACACAAATTAACATCAAATGTCAAAGTCGATACCACACACTCCCCATAATTTGCTGGGTGTCATGGACAAGATACATGGAGAACGACAGACAGAGACAGAGATAAGGATAAGGAGAAAGGGGGAGGGCGAGAGAGAGAGAGAGAGAGAGAGAGATGACCAGAAAGGAGTTTTTTAATTCATAAATAAAGTAATTTGCATATCATACATCTATCCGGTTGAAACACTGCAAAGAAACAAATAATGGTGTGCGGGTCTACCTCCTTCCATTCATTCTACATGGCGGTGGCAATTGAGGACAAATGTCAGCTCTCAATTGTAGCATGAGTCAAAGTAGGAGAGACCAATTAAGACACAGAGCTTAAGGAGAGTATATGTTTAGGCCCTAAACATATACTCTCCTTAAGCTCTGTGTCTAACATGCCCTAAACTTTAGGGCATGTAGGCCTACTACTGTAGTCTGGCTGTACTATGGACTTTGTCTCAGCAGTATCCTTGCTCGCCTTCATGCGAGTGTCACTAAAACTGTAATCGCTCAAGACAGATTTAGAGCTCCACAGCTGAATCTGTCGGCAACTCCAAATAGAGTTTGTTATTAGCAGGAAGAGGAGGCCTGAAGGAGATCTTGTCTCTACACGTGGACCCCAAATAAAATAATTTCAGATTGCTAAAATTGTGAATAAAATAATGATTTTATGATACATTATGCAATTTGGTTACTGCCTCTGTTTTACACAGCCACACAGCACAAATAAGTCAGGTTTCAGGGAAGTAATGGCCTGAATATACTGTAAACAATAAACATAATTAGTGTAACGTAAGCCTTTATTCAAGGGGCTGGGTGGGTTATTATGTGCTCTGGCATACTCAGAATAATAACAAAACCAAATGCACAAACAGCAGCTTAAAGCAATGAACGGAATACGACTCCAACCTGGGACTACGCTTTTAATTAGTATTGCAGGCATAATGATCAAATGCCAGTCTGAACTTAATCTGCTGATACAGTACAATCCACAGAGGTATTAGGACCAGAGATGTATAGGAAGAGTGTCTGAAGCACTCAGATTTCCACTAAACTTTTCTCTCGCTCCAAATGTCACAGAAGTTTGGGCAATTATCTTGTTTCAGCGGCTGCTAACAAGTAGCGAACTTGAGCTGGGAAGGCAGAAATAATGGAGCCAAATACGGCCTGGCATGTGGCTTGGGGCTGCGTAGAAGTGCCACGCGATGGTGTTGTGTTTTCAATGCTCTCTGCACATGACTGGGCGCTTCCGGCTAAACAAACGGCTGCAGTTTCGTAGCATGGCCCGCAAGACACACTTAATGACCCTGTCACTTCAGCTGACACATCGCATTGAATTGCATGACAGAGCATGGCAGTCAGGGTGCCCAATCCAGCTGGAAATGTGTGCATGACAACGCTGCAGTGTGACTGCAATGTGCATGTGTGCGTCTAAAAAGTGTTTGTCATGTGACTGAGTGTGTTTGCCTGATGTATATATATATACGTATGAATGTTCTGTACATGTGGGTTAGCAGACAAGCATAGCTTCATTTAATCCACATTACCTCAGCCTCACAAAGCAAACGCCTCTATTCTTACAGTCCTGAAGCCATCCTGTGCCTCAGAGTAAATAAGCCACAGCATAAACAACAATAATAATAATATTCCACCTCGCTTCTCTTTCTTTATCGTGCTCCATCTCTCTCTATGTCCGATGCACACAGAGCTGAAGTCAACAACAAGTACACATTACTTGGATGGGCAGAGGGTTACTCTGACTCTCTTACTGCGTCCATCCAATCCAACACGCCCTCTGAGCCTCCTCCATCCCATCCCACTCTAATAAATGCCTCGGCTTCTGACAAGGACTATTCGCTCTGTCTAGCGGTAATAAAGATTCACACGTGAGGCAATGAATGGGTGTTTTTTATGCCACTTAAGTTGAGAGCGGAGGCCCTGCTTTAAGCTCTCTCATTACCACACCAGTTTTCTCCATTATGACTTCACAACATCGAAAAAAGTAAAATTTGGGGTGTGTATCAATTGGTGATTGATAGTCCTTTTCACTACATAGCTCAATTGGGGACATGTCTTAAGGCATGTGATGAGAAGTGCATCAACGTGCACTTTTGTACCCTCCAACAGTGCATTGACTGTGCAACATCTTATACTTGAATATTTTATTCAGGTATTATGATACTTTAGTCTACGTGCTAGTTTGCTGCACGCTACTGTATATCATTGTCACAGATGAAGGCAACTGAATAATAAAATACAACTGGGTTCTTCCAAAACGCTTCAGACCTCACTTCAGACAGGGCACTTGATCTCTCATTCATGCCGTGGCATGCAACTTGCCACGGTGCAGAGTATTTACCATGGGGCCTTAGTGTGCCGAACCTCACTGTGTCCCAAAGTGACTTTTGACGCTTCTGAGGAGATAGGGGGAGAGATGGGGAGGAGGGCCGACTGCTAACTTTTTCATTACACAGGGCTCCAGAAAAAGATGGCTAATATTTATCTTTGCACAGATTGCTTTGCAAGACCTGAATGCAAAGCTCTCCCAGGTTCCCACAGGGCGGGAAGGGGGTACGATATAACCCAGTAGCCAGGCATGCTACTATAATGTAGATTGGTGAACATATGAATGCGTGTGCGTGCGTGCGATGGGGGGTATTTCAACCATGTGGGATTATTCTTGAGTGGGTGCACTATATTATATATACTACAGTATGCAAGTGATAAATTGCTCACCCACAGCCTTGCAGGCCTTCGAGACGGGGTCCATTTCATAGCCTTCATAGCATTCACACTTATAGTCTCCTTTGTAGTTGATGCAGATCTGACTGCAGGTGTCAGGGTTCTCACACTCATCTATGTCTGCATGGGGAAAGGAAAGATAGCACAAGGTCACAATGATTAACAGAAATACTAGAGCGCTAGTAGAGCCAATACTGTATATAGGCCATTATTTGACCTTTTGGACAACATTGGTATCAGCAGTTTGACAGCAAATTTTTAACCACTCTCTCAACCTATTTTGGCTATGTCAATATAAGTCCTGACGTCACTCCTACTACCCCTGGGGTCACGGAAATATTTTCTCTATTGAAAATACCATAGGGAAAGCTTAGATCACGTAATATAAGAACTTTGTCCGTCCGTCTGTCCGTCCGTCCGTCCGTCTTCCCTGCCACAGCAGCAGTAATCACAAATATTATACCTCCACAAGTCTTTTTGTCCACAAGTTTGTAACCGGACGGACAGTCACACTCAAAACCTATCCGCCGATCCCTGCAGATGTGTGAGCAGCCACCGTTGTTTTCTGCACATTCGTTAAGGCCTGCAGATAGAGACAGAGACAGAGAGACAGAGAGAGAGAGAGGTGGAGATAACAGAAGAATCAAGGAGAATGGAAGAAGGATTGAGTACTGATGCAGGAACACCACCAGGCTACTGGACGGAACAATGTAATCTGGACACGAAGGTTGCTCATCTGTGTCGCACACTGAAAATATCAGCTCTACAAGCTCACACCACATATACAATATACAATAACACACCACACCGCTTGTAGATCTAATAAATACTGACACACAAAGTATAAATCAGGCAAATAGAAAGAGAGACAACAAAGCATCCGTGTCTTTGTGTGCGTGCGTGCGTGAACCGTGGGGATAGTCTTGCTATTCCTACTTCAAGTCCATCCATTATCCCATGAGGAGACTGTGTCAGGTGGCACTCATAATGTGTTCTGTCCTCCCACTTCTTTCCTCTCTCCTCTCCATTCGGTCCTATTTTTTTTATTGTGTAAGCATAAAGCACCATTTCCCACTTCCTATCCCCTGTCTTTTCTCTTTATCCTTAGTCTGTTTCCATTCCTCCATGTATCTAACTATCGCTCAGCTACCCTGGGGGGGTGGGGGTGGAGACGGCGGTGCAGGAAGCTTAAGTTGGCACTTCATTACCGGTTTACATTAAAGATTTAAAAAGGTTAGGCCACAGGTACTACTATGAAAGAGACTGACAGACGGAGTGTGAGAGAGGCACTGGGGAAAGAGATGGATGTTAAGAAGATGACTTCTTCTTCTTAGAGAGAGAGAGAGAGAGAGAGAGAGAGATGGTTTTTAATTTGCACTTAGTGCAGTACATTGCACTGCGGTGTCTGTTTGGAGACGATTCATCCTCTATACATCTATCCGATTGAAACACTGCCTCTCTAAATTACCTCTAAAACAACATTTCAGAGTGAGAAGAAATCCTTACCTTGATTTACAGTCAATGCTTTGGCGTGGCACTACCTGTATGTTCAAGAATGACATTCTACTTCATGGTGGCAATTGAGGACAAATGTCAGCTCTCAATTGTAGCATAATGGCATAGTTGGAGATAGAAGTCTTTCTAAAGAGCATCCATATCATGGTGCACTGTTAACCTTTACTGGATGGCTACAGGGCCGTGTGATTAGAGTTGACTCAACTCAACAGAAATGCTACCCATTTTCCTGTGAGAACTAATGCCTTATTTATAAAACATTGCACGGTGGTGTCGCACGGAAAATACCTGATCTACTAGCAAACTCATGATGCGCAGCAATGCGATCAGCTGTTTTTGACACATGCCACCGGCGTGCAACAACGTGTAAGTCAGGCTTAATAGCCCTGTGAATGGCTGAGGTTGAAGATCATTCCATGTAACTGTAATGCTGGGACATAAGTGTGACAATTACACGGTACTAGATAAGGCAATTCCACAAGACTTAATAGTCTGTGTGGTGATATTGCAGTAACGAACAGTGGACTGTTAGCCACTGTGTCAGTAATTTCATTTGACAGATGGTTCTCCTGCCACTGAAGTGATGTCACATTACTAACAGTGTGTTGAGCACCCTTCTCCTTCTCATCAATGACTGATTGCGGCTGGAGGGCATTTCTTGCGATATCCGTGACTGAACCACTAAGCAAGCAGTAATTATCTCTGGTGTGCTTTGTGGGTTTAGTAGTCCAGTCATGTTTAACTGGCAGGTAATACACTGCAGGACCGAGTCCACGCCTTGCTTTGATCACAACGAGACAGTTGTCCTCGAGGGCCGACCGCCTGCATTTCAAGTAGTTGTCGAAATCTGAGACTATACTTCATGAGAGTGCATGTGCATGGGGGTCGGCTGTAATATTTCCGTTGAGTTTATGCATGTACTGTATGCAGTCTAAAGACGTAAGGAGTGCGTGCAGTGTGTGTGTGTGTGTGACGCCAACTTTTCTTCTTCTTTAACATCTAACAACCGCACCCGTTCTAACAACGACGTTAATGTAGTGGGTGCAGCTTTTGCAACTCCTGTGGCCGTGGCTATGTGTCAGGATATCACGTCAAAATGTGCTCAGCGACGTAGTCTACTACCGGCGACCACACTGCCTGACGGCCCCTCCCGATGACTTCCCTGCGGTGTGACGGTCCGCCATCGGGGCAACGGTGTGTGGACTTCCAGGCCCATGAGAGAGGCGGTGGAGTGTGGAGAGCGCAGAGTCGGCAACTACGGCATATACGTCGGCTGTCGTGTGAGACTGATGGCTCCTTTCTCTCTGATGGTCCAGCCTGGGACATGTCCACAGACAGTTGTGTGAGCGTTTCGAACTCTCGACAGCTTGGAGTGTCCAGAGGATGAGGCAGAAGGACTCGCAAGGTGTTGTACTGTCCCTGTTGAACTGTCTATGCCACCATATGAGAACAAGCCTAGTCCTGAGCACCGTCGTGTGAACAAATATGGCTATTAGAGACGCTGCTGAGTGACATTCTTGCTGTATCATGATTCCAAGACATGTGTCATAGGCTTGTGGTTGTAACATAAATGCACCCATAATGTTTGTGTCCTTGTGCATTTTCCTAAATACATTCTTAAAATGTGTGTGTGTGTGTGTGTGTGTGTGTGTGTGTGTGTGTGTGTGTGTGTGTGTGTGTGTGTGTGTGTGTGTGTGTGTGTGTGTGTGTGTGTGTGTGTGTGTGTGTGTCAATGAGAGCGAGAGAGAGAGAGAGAGAGAGAGAGAGAGAGTGACAGTGACAGAGAGATTGATCCTCTTACCACACTCCTTCATGGGTTCATCAGACCAGTCCCTGCAGTCTTTGACGTTGTCACACACCTTGCTGATGTCAATACACTCCCCGTTCTTACAGCGGAACTTTCTGCTACCGTCGCATTTTGTGGCTGTGAATTATGGAAGGACAATAATACAACTAGGTTAACTGGTTTATGATACTAGAATTTCGTGCGCGCTTCGCGCGCACTCATCCCAGAGCTACTTCGCCACGCACTATGGGAAGAAAGAAATGGCGGGAGTTGACTCCACATGTAGTAACGGATGGGTTATTGGAAATGTACCATTGTTTTGTCGTGAATATTTCCACAGCCTAATTACTAAAGGATTGTGACTGTGGGACAGACATACAGTCTGACATACAATAGGCTACACGTGTGCACAGTGAAGAAACAATGACCTATATGCCCAGATTTCTTAAATTAACATAGTTGGATTTGAACAGAAAGACAATGCCATAAATCAGTCAAAGTAAGTGACAGACTCAACAGTAGCACACAGCATGCAAGGCAGCGATGCATGCATGCAAACATGTTTGTCCAGCTGAGATTTAGTGTCTCCATCTCTCTGTGGAAGAGGTTGCACATGACCTGTACGGCCACACTGAGGCGCTCCAACACAAACACAGACACAAAACAACACCACGCTGTTTGTCCAGTTGACCCAAATCAACACCAATACCTAGCCTGTTTGTCCAAAACACAGTATCTGCTGGCCACGTTTCTACTTCGCCACAACCTAATGTTAGTAACAAATGTAGGGGAGAGCCGCCAAGGTTGTAACGCTTCACGGTTGTAACATGGACGTTATATCTTGATTGGTCAACGCCACCATGACGCCATGGCGTCAGTATGTGTACAGCAACGTACTCTACGTGCCCAGGAAGTTTGAAGTGTTTACCTTCAAAATGCGTATAATTTTACACCTGGAGTATATGTGTGCTACAATTTTTGTCTTTGGTGTTGGTGAATAAAAATCCACATGGATGTGTTCATGCTTATGTTCTTCATTAGTTTGCATGGTGTTTAGACGGAATTCACGTTCATTCTGGTCTGTAAGCAACTGCAAAGAAAACTTGCAAAAGCGGGTCATTTGTAACATGTGTTACAAATGGTCCGCTTCCATTCAATGGGATATGTAATATTGACATATTTGACATATTGGCCAATATTATATGTTCTGAAATTGTATTGTATTGTGTAGTGTATTCGAAAAGTAGTTTAGGGTTGTATAACATTGTACAACTCAATCAATCAAACGTTTGTTTAATCAATGTATTGCCCCATTGAAAAAAAAGAAAAGGCCAAACTGGTACACCCGATACTATTTAATATTTCCCTTATGTTTGATATTTTCTTATCACATCCATGGTATGAAAACAATGCTAAGGAGTTGCTTCAATGAAATATAATTGCTTTAAGCTGAAAACGGGTTATTAGTTATTATGTGTAGTGTAGTGTAGTCAACATGTTAAGGCTCATACACACTGCCCGGTATTTGCTGCGATTATGCTTTCGGGGAGCATTGTGGGCGCTGGCCGAAAAAAACCCCTGATCTGACGTTAAGTGGTGCCCAAATGGTAGATCACGATCTACAAAGGCTTTGCAGGTAGACCACATGACATGGCAGTAAAAATATATATAATTTTAATAAAAAAAACGATTTTTGCATCTTCCGCTTTAGATGAACTGAAATGACTTGAGTGATTGACATCAAAAAGGGCCTGTCAGCTCAAACACACAATGCAATACTTGTTGTTGCTTACAATCATCAGTAGCAAAGTCAAATACCAACAAAAATAAAAGCCTACGATTTGCATTGTCCCCCCTCTATTTCCCATTCCATGTGCGTTTGTCTTATATGTAGCCTATATGAAAGGCCCCTCAATTACATTTTGTCACTATTTGCAGCAATGGGATGATAGTTTTATGTGGTGGGTATGTTGAGCTGGTCGTTTTGAAAGTAGCTCTCAAGTCCATAAAACAAACTAACATAGGCTACTTCTCTATAAGCAGAATCATGAATAGGCCTATTTAATTTATACAAAAGGAGAAGAGAGAGAGAGAGAGAGCAATGTGTTTGTGTCTCAAACTTTGTCTAATATTGTTTTAGAGCAGTGGTTCTCAAACATTGTCATGGCAAGAGCAAAGGACCCCCAATATTTTTTCAATGTACAAAAATAATCCCAAAATTGCGCATCTATAAATTCTAAGCATGTGAGCCGGGACTGTGTGTGTGTGTGTGTGTGTATATACATTCCGTCTGTAATTCCCTGTAGGCTTCACGTGAATAATGTTGTGTGCGCGCGTGCGGAGAAATAGTTATGTAATGAATCGCATGTTGGTGTGTGTGTGTGTGGGGGGGGGGCCTTACAGGCGTGCATGTGCGTGTGTGTGCGTGCAGGCGTATGTATACATTAGGGCTGTCACGATTCGCCTAGTCCACGATTCAATTCAATTTTGGATTTGCAGCTCACGATTCGATTCGATGTTCGATTCGCTATCACGATTCGCCTAGTCCACGATTCAATTCAATGTTCGATTTGAAGCTCACGATTTGCTTCGATGTTTGATTAAATTTTTTCAATCTATTTTTTTAAAACCTTCTTTTTCAGCATTGAGGGCTATATTCATTATAATTTAGGCCAATATCTTGGTTTGTAAAGAAAAACACTTGTTTCCCAATAAGTCACATTTATTTTCTATAAATAACAAATCAGAATGAGAATAAGAAAAGGTTTAACAACTTTGGGTTTTATGCCCTAACATTTTTTAAATGTTTCTTTAAGATGAGATGACTTGTAACATTCTTGTTAAGCTCTAAGTAAGTAAATGAAAGAAAAAAGAAGAAAAGACAAATAGTATATAGACCCATCTGTTGTTAGTTCAAGTATTAAATACTAATTTAAGTGTGTAATTTCACTTATACACTACCTGGTTATAAATAGCTGCAGTAGGCTACACCATTTTATGCAGTATTTTATACTATTTCTATTTAGTGTACATTTAGTGGATGTGGCTTACATCCGGTCTAAAGCCCACCCACTGTATGCACTGATTTCCATACACAATCCGTATCCTCCCCTCACCGGATGTTGAATTAACAGTACTAACGGCCATATATTTGACGATCTTTTACACAAAACGATTTTAACGGGCAACGTTTCACATGTATTATTAGTTTTATACATTTTAGGAGTGAAAACATGTGTGACCTGCATGGCATTTTGTAACGTGGTTCTGCTGTTCTGCAACTCTCATTAAATATTGAAAGCCAGCGTTTGCCACCACTGATAGTGGTCGCATGTCTGCAGCTATGCAGACCGCAACTCCGTGCGTTAATTGTTTTGCACGGGGCGAATTAGCTGAGAGCTTTTCTCTATAAGAATATAGTTGGCTGTGTTGTTGTCTTTGTACCATCGTCGTTGGACAGATCGATTTCTTTGTGATGTCTGCTAAGATGCTGGCCCATATTTGACGTGTTGCCTTTGGGATACGGCACTCGTTTTCTTTTCCACACTTATTTCCGTGTATCATCGTCGTCGCTGTCTACAACAGCACTGGCCATGGTGAAACGCAACAGCCGTCTCGTTCTCTCACTTGTCAACTCCTCTCTGTGTGTGTGTGTGTGTGTGTGTGTGTGTGTGTGTGTGTGTGTGTGTGTGTGTGTGTGTGTGTGTGGCACTGCTCCGATACAGTTGGATTTTCGTCTCTTTTTTTTCTCCATGCATTCGCATGGGCGGAATGGCCCGGCCGCTCGCGGAAGTAAATTGGCTGTGTGGCGAAAATAGGCAAAGTGGTCGGTGTAAGGGTGATATTTTGGCCCAATCCGATTATTGACAAAGAACAATGTTGATGTAACTAAGGGAATCGTCGAGTCATTTTTTTTGTAAATAAAGAGATTTAGATGGAATAAGCGAAATAGCGATCGTATAATCTCTCCTGTTCCTTCTGTCTCTCATCAATGTCCTGCGCGAGATCAGATTCTGTGCTGCGCGAGATGACATTGTCAAGCTAGTGTGGGGGCGGGGCTGGTAAGAGAGGGCAGTGTTGCCAGGTTTGCGAATTGTAAGCGAGTTGCAGTGTATGCAAGTAGCGTGGTTAAATTCCTTGTGTTGTGGCAACAGCGTAGGGCGCAGCAAATACGACATTGAGGGGTAGAAACCATCCCGGGCGCGTGGTTCATGTAACATGTGTGTCACTGTGAAAGACTGGCCCCATTAAGTGAACGTAGTTGGCGTAGTAGACGCCAACATGACGATTTTGGTAGACGCCAACATGACGATTGTGACGTAGGCTGTTGACGTTGAGCAATAACAGCGTGTTTCATAAAAGTAATATTTGCCGAGTAAATGAGACACTTGAACGGCTAAAAAATAGCCTATGTCAGTTCGGGGAGCGTGGCGAATTTTATTTTGCATATAGAGATGTGTGGTAAAAGTGTGGTTCGGTCGGAGATAGAGCACAAAGAATGAGCATGGGTACCACTTCTCACTTGTATAAATAGATAACGATATTAATGCTAAACATTCATGTTCTATCGAGTATCGACAGTCATAGAACATGGGTTTCTTTGATGTGAAGTTGCATGCAGGTGGACATATGAACCTATTCCAAGCAATTCCTCTCAGGAGTGAGACAGCTGAAATGCACCTCTAACTGCAGCATACTCTCTGTCTACACACTGAAATGTGGGACAGATGGCAGCCAGTCTTGGCTGCAGTGGACCCCTCTACTGAGCTTCAAAGTACCTTATTGAACAGTATAAAGTATGTGAAAAACAAAAAAAATCTTGTTTAATGTAATGTCTGTTTGTACAGTAGCCTATATTGTGCTACGTGCTATATTTCTATGTTTTATGTAAGAACCTCAACAAAAACAGTTATGTGGAACAGTCTCAATTCCAATTTATACAAATCCAGTCTGGTCTATTTTTACACTGTTAGGGGTTAAATGAACATTGAGGCTATCACTGTGCAGCAGCTCAGGCTCTCAGCCTGTTGCGGTACTGTACGCATGCTGACAGCCAGGCAAGGAACTCATGTTAACTACAACTCCACTGTGGATGCATTACGAACACTGCTCTGGCATGGACTGATACAGGCGCAGACACCCACACCTTCTAACACACATCAGGCACTGTGAAACAGATTGCCACCCAAGTACTCAGAACCACATGATACAGTACATACATACAGGCATACATACAAATTCTCTCTGCCTGTAAGCTTTGTATCTCTAAGACAAATGTACTGTATGCATGCGGACAGTGTGGTATTGATTTGCGAAGAAAGAAACACTAAGTAAAGCATTGAGAAGAGAAAGGGACGGGCATTTTCAAGGAAAAAATAAATAAATAAAATAAACATTTTGAGTATTTATAACTGGTCATTCAGTGTCATTTGGGAACTATATCACTGTTCAATGACAAGTTGACCTTGAAGTTTTTTGTTTGTATTTTACATTTCTTGCTGTACACACGTTTTCTCCCAACTGTAGTCATTCCTCCCCAAACACATTTCAATGGTGTTGTATCCTACACTGTCTCAACTGCCAGTGAGGAGCTCCCACCGGGAGGATATAGAGTCTGCGTCCTATTCCTCCCACCCTACAATACCTGCTGACAGGTGCCACCCCAGCCGTAGGAGTACGCACAGAGACACATATAATTCACATTAAATCGTGACACCAATAAATAAGAACTTAAAGTATATACTACGTTAGTTCAATTGATCAAAGCCAAAACAAAATCAATTGATTAAACATAAAAATAAACATGCTCTGAAACTGCATGTGGCCCAACCATCTGACCACTTAAGTGTTCAGATGGTTGGGCCATGAACACTTTCAAGATTTTAAAGAATGTGATTCTTTGATGCGGTGCCGAGCCAAAGCATGATGTTGTTGTTATCCAAATCCATGTATCATTAATAACACTAGGAATAGTATAGACACTAAATAGTTCTTACTGTTGACACAGCCAGCTTCATCACTGTAGTCAGGACAGTCATGGACTTTGTTACACTGTTTGGTGCCGTGGATACAGGAGCCATCTCCACACTGGAACTCATCAGGACGACATGTCAGCAGGGCTGGAGGACACACGCACACGCACGCACACACACACACACACACACACACACACACACACACACACACACACACACACACACACACACACACAAGATGATGAGTAGCTGGTACTTGAGTGGATCACACCACTGTAGGTTCCAGTATACAACTGTGACATGTCAGGCAGCTGACCGATTTGGTTGCTTATTTAAGCTCACCTCATTCTACTATACTGCTCCTCTTGCTGTCACATACTGTACAATTGCACTTTGCACGCCAATAACAAGTATAATATTTACACCTGTATTCACATAGGGTAAACAGGTTTTCCCATGTACAGTATACTGTACATGAGTTATCTCACTGAGAACAATGTATTATATGTCCACATAACCGGAAAGGGGCATGAATTTGCAATGATACAAAAGCAATATGTTGATGTATCGTTGACAAGTGAACAATACAAATAATTTCATTTCTTGTCTAGGACAGAGGTACAGTTACAGTCTCTAAAGACAGATAACAGCTGACATGGAGTCAAATAAAATAAATAACATGCCAACCTAGCCTTCTTTCTGTGAAATACTGTAAGCTGTATTATCTCATCACTACCAGCACACATCCTATGCTGCCAAATATAATCATAATTATGCACTGTGCAAGAGCCTACAGTATAACTATACTATATCACAACCATATGAGGAGGTTGATACCTGAGCAGCAGTACAATTGTCAGTATTAACCACTTAAACCCCATATACTTTGTTTAATGGAGTCTCCCAGGGCTCTATAATAGGTCTATAGAGGGTCATCATCAAACCAGGAAGTTATGCAGGAACGCCTACTGAGTGGAAAAAAACTACTTTCCTGGCCTTGACAGCCCATACATCCACACAGAAAAGTCCTATATCTGATTGCATTAAACAACGTTAAACAATGTTAAACTCACTCGATGTGCCATTCACTTTAAGCATGCACATACCCTCTATACTAGGCCAAGAAGAGAGCTTGTAGATCTGCTGTTTGCTTAATGTTCGAAATTCCCCCCAGAACATGGTTCATGTGGGGCTAATTTATCCATTTGTAACTCTACGCAATAAAGTTGCAGGGTTATTATTGCACAGTTCAAACACACACATGGATGTGGACACGCATGCCCTCCAGGGGCATCATTGCAGATGCCTACCACCCCTCTCACAGCCTGAACTCCCTTATGTCATCTGGAAAACGGTAGAGGAGAATCAGTGCCAGGACGGAAAGTTTCTTTCCCCAGGCAATCAGACTTTTGAACTCCAGAGTCCCAAGTAGATAGGACATGAACCCGGGGAGGGATTTCTAATGTAAGAGAAGAGATGACATGAAGTCTATGTTCAGTTTTTATCTGGCCATATGCATATTTATGAATGCCTGTAGTTTTTAGGACTTAGGTTAGAGTTTAGCATTTTATATTTTTTATTCTTGTATGAGTCTGTGCTGTCTTTTTAACTAGGAGGAAAAAAAGTTTTTATTTTCTGCTGCTTGCGGTTGGAAAAACAAATTAAAGCAATATTGAATCTTGAATACACAGTTGCACGCAAGTATGATCTCTGAGACAGGATCACAGGTTAAATTAGCAGAAAAAGAGTAATGTGAGTGATGTGTTAAATTAATGGATGTTTGCACGCGTGCGCCTGTGTGTGTGTGTGTGCGTGTGTGTGTGTGTGTGTGTGTTATTGGGTGTATTTCAATCTGTGATCAGGCCCACAAGGAGTTCATTCCAATCCAACAGTAATCATTCACACACAACTCTCGCCTGCACAAAAAAGAAAACGCTCCACTGGAAATGAAAAGCAGTCAGGTATTCATTCACTGTGCAAGACAACACACAGATACATGTGGATGGATGTTTGCGAGTAATGGATGGATGTTTGTGAGTAATGTAATTGTAATTGTGTGTGTGTGTGTGTGTGTGTGTGTGTGTGTGTGTGTGTGTGTGTGTGTGTGTGTGTGTGTGTGTGTGTGTGTGTGTGTGTGTGTGTGCAGTGTGTGTGTGTGTGTGTGTGTGTGTGTGTGTGTGTGTGTGTGTGTGTGTGTGTGTGTGTGCGTGCGCGTGTGTGTGTGTTCCAGACAGCATATGGATATATGTTCGCTCCAGTATATCTCTGTGTACTGCAGCTCCATCCATGTGTGTGTACAGTACAGTATGTGTTTGTTATGGTGTCTGTGTTTGTGTCTGGTGCTTGGTCTAACAGTCAGGGGGGAGTTTATTCAAGTCATTCATCTTTTTAACTGGCGTTTTAATTATTCATGTGTTGCATCTTAGAGTTCCTCTGCCGAGGAATGGAAGGCAGACATGATCAACAACTCTGGGGACCAAAATAATACATGACATACCATCACAGACTGTATCGGAAACCATTGCACAAGATACAATACACACATACATGTTCTATACGCACGCGCACACACGCACACACACACACACACACACACACACACACACACACACACACACACACACACACACACACACACACACAACACACAACACACACACACACACACACACACACACACACTCCGGCTGCATAACAATGCCAGCTCGCTTAGTCTGGAATTCCTCTCGCACTCCACACAAAAATCCACACAGACGCTCTAGTGGTGAAATCAGCAGCGAGAAGAAGACATAATCCTGAGCCATCATACAAAATGCTGATTGTATCTGCCAAACGATTGGGATCTGAGGCTCAGCTAATTATGATAAATCCCCTGGATGAATAACAATAATAACATGTTACCATCTGCAGCTGTGTGGGTAAAACGGGAAGGGGGAGGGTGGACATTTTTGAGGGGGGGACTGAGAAGCGAGAGATGGACTATTTCTCATTTACATTAACCCCCTCATCACCCCACTTGTCTCAGCATATCTGCGGACAAACTCCGGCTTATTGAGACAGATGCCTCAAATGAGATATTATAATGATAACTGCTGATGTGTGTTTTTGTGTTTGTGTGTGCGTGTGGCGAGCATGTGCGTGTGTGTGTGTCTCTGGCAGTATGACAAGGTGGTGGAGGAGAGAGAGCGTGATAGAGTGGTTCAAAAATCTCTCTCTCCCATTAATTTCTCGCTCCTCTCTGCAGTTTCCCATTGACTTCACACAGACCTCTCTCCCACTGCATCTGTGGCAACGCTGACAACAGGCATCACCTGCTGCCCCTCCCCCTTCAGGCACACACATGCCCACGCTCAGACGCACAAACGCATTACCTGTAAAAATGCACACGCACTGACACGCACGCACGCACACAGTGCTCACACAGACTGTTCCATATACATCACTGTAACACAGCATATATGGATAGAAGCCTATTGAGATAGATGACTCTAATATTCAGGAGACAGGGGGTTATTGAGCTGCGTGTAGGAGTTCTGGGACTCTGTGTTATGTGTGCAAAGGGCAACACGCTGGAATTGCTTGCCAATACTGTAGAAAGTGTGAACATTTGCCTGGAAGAAGCGGGTTTATTATTACATCCACCGATGTGGAGTTGGGGTGGGGGGAGGGTCATGTTTTCATTCCATTTGCTGTTAGCAGGATTGGTTTTGCATGAAACTATATGCGAAGTTCGGTCACAAGGCAATGAAGAAAATGATTAACTTTTCACACATTTGGCCATTGGCGACATGGCTTCTCATGACAAAGGGCATGTAACTTCCACGAACACATGAAACGCTAATTCACTTTTCCCACCGACTGACCAGATGTTTTTGCGGTATCTGGTGTTTCATCTATGTGAAATTGTCCACTAAATGGACTGCATTTATATAACGTCTTCTTACAAATCGGTATACAATGTTTTTCACATAAACTCATTCACACACAAATGACGGAGGAAACCATGCAAGGCACCAACATGCTCATCGTCGTCGGGAGCAGTCAGCGGTTCAGTGTTCAAGGACACACAGCCAGGAACAACCGGGCATCAAACCAGGAACCTTCCGGTTCCAAGACACGCTGCTCGACCTCTGCTCTATAGCCACTTGCTGCCCCTTCCTCTGCATTTACCCATCCTAACTATTATAGTGGGCAAGTGGCAGTGCCATTAATACAGGACCCTAGGGAGCAGTTATAGGTCAGCAGACATAAAGTACAGTAAGAAGAATGCACTCAACTGAGTGCCATCTTTCTAGTTTACTGTAGCAGACATAGTGCGATTCTGATTGGATTGGAGAATTTTACACGTGTGACTAAATTGAGTTTATTAGGAACCCCATTAGCCGATGCATAACGATATCTTCCTGGGGTCGAAGAACTACATGATGATTTGACCCTATAGGCTGTGTAAGAAAGCGTGCGTGCATGCGTGCGTGCAATTACGCGTCTGTCTGTGTCCATCTGCACATGTGTTTTGTGAAGTTACATCTATGTTTGTATTTTCTCTTTGGGTGTTAGCATGCATTAGCGTGCACCTGTGTGTTCACATGTACAAGTCTGCTGTGTCGTCTCCCTGAGTGTGGGAGTGTGAAGAGGAGAACAGATGGGGGGGTCGTGCTTTATAAGGGACCCTCACCTCCCACATGCACGCACGTGTGTCTGCGCAAACACACACACACACACACACACACACACACACACACACACACACACACACACACACACACACACACACACACACACACACACAAGTGCTCTCCACCGCTTGTAGAGATCATACAGTTGCATGGCAACACATGCTCACCATGACGACAGCAACAAAGAGCCTCCTTTAAATCATTTAATGTTGCATCAAAGGGGTTCAGAGTTTTTTACTGAAACATGCTGCTATCCACAGTGCATCAACTGTAATAGGCCACGGTGGGATCATCTTTCCATTCATTCATATCTAGATTAGATCATTACTCATTCTTTCAGTTCAATACTCACTTAGGGGCTGTGTCCACTGTCCACAGAGGTATTTTTCTTGACACATACTATGTTTTGAATCGTTTTTTCAGTGGGAACGGAATTTTTACACTATGCTAGAAACGAAGCGCCTAGAGAGTTGCGTTTTTAGGAGAGCACCATTTGTTATCAGTTGAAAAAAAAAGCTTTGGTGGACGCTTCTGGCGTGTGCACAAAATGAGCATGACAATTTAACGTGACCACGCCCACATAAATACGCTTACATTGTAGCCCATTGACTTATCCACACGTACAGAAAAAAAACGCAGGTCTCATTGAAAATGAATTACTAGGCCTGTAAATCGCTGCTTATCTGAAAGGACCTTTACTCAGTCATGAATTCAACAAACCCATCCATCCATCCACTCACCCATCCATCCCTTCACATGCCAAACAGTTGGACTTACGGCAGTTGCTCTCATCAGATTTGTCCTTGCAGTCCGCATCCCCATCACACTTCCAGCTCAGCTGGACACACTCCCCGCTGCCACACGGGAACTCCCCAGCAGGGCAGCGTGGCTTCTGGGGCTCGGTCCTCCGGCTGCAGCGCTCCATGGACTCATCCGACTTGTCCTTGCAGTCCGGGTCGCCATCGCAGCTCCACAGCGCTGGGATGCACTCCGAGTCATTGCAGCGGAACTCGTGCGGGCCACAGGTGGGTGCTGAGCACTTCTGCTCATCGCTGCCGTCCCCGCAGTCATCGTCCCCGTCGCACACGTAGATGGGCGCCAGGCACTTGCCATTGTGGCACTGGAACTCTTTGTCGGGGCAGGCCTTGGCATCTGTGGAGAAAGAGAATGAGGGTTTACAACATAGGCAGGCACACACACACCCTATGTCTGGGCCTGGAGAGGAGAATTAAACACAGAGGCTTATAAGACCATTGTTTGATTAAATCATACACTATATTGCACTGAAGTGGAATAAATCCATTGCTCTGCTAGAACAGTGTTTGTATGAGTTGCCTTTCTTGCCTAGTTAAAAAGAGGCACGTTCTAATGAGGACGAGAGAGAGAGAGAGAGAGAGAGAACTTATCACTGTGCTTTGGTGTTTGGAGAGTGAGAGCGAGTGAAAGATTCAAAGTTTGGGTTAAAGTTTTTGATTAATGAAAAGAAACATAGTTTAAGCCATTGGAGGGGTATAGGAAAACTGAAAGGAAAGCACAGACACTGAGTTTGATAGAAAGAGTGTTGGGGCCTGGCTGTGAATGCTAAATGTGTTTCATGCGTGTATCCATCAGATGCTGGGCCAATGTGTTTAATAGGACCAGTTCATTTAATGGATAACTGGGCCGACGGAGTTGATGACGACGGTACTTAACATTTATAAGTTCTTCATAAGGGACTCGCAGATTTATCATCTCAAAGGGGACGTTTGTGCACATGGCAGATAAACACAGCCACACACACATGCACGTTCTCGCACAAGTACTCATGCACACAAGCATGCACGCACGCAGTTTTTTCGACATTCACAACTCCCCTGCCTGCTGACTGTTGGAAACTAACAAGAAATGATTGCCAATAATATTTTACCTATATATATTTTCACCGTACTGTACGAGCCATGGAGCCATGGGCTAGTACATGCCACACTGTACGAGCCATGGGTCAACTGAACCCATTTTGACAGTTTTCTGAAAAAGCTGTTTCTATGTCAGTCGTTCTTCATTTCGTTCCCATTATCAGATGGGACATGCGAGCTTCTACAAGCTTGCATGTCCCATCTGATAATGGGGGCGGCGGTGGCTCAGGGGGTAGAGTGGCTTTGATGGTAACCGCAAGGTTGCCAGTTCGAACCCTGTGCTGTGGGCTCCCCCAGAGTTATAGTTATAGTGTCCTTGAGCAAGACACTGAACGAAAAATGTTCGTCGACGAACATTTTTCGTAATAAGACAAGACATGTACCAGTGTTCTGATAGGCCCGTCAATAAGACAAGACATCTGATAGGCCCGTCAATAAGACAAGACATCTGATAGGCCCGTCACTAAGACAAGACATGTACCAGTGTTCGTTGACGAAAAATGTTCGTTGACGAAAAATGTTCATTGGCAAAAAATGTTCGTCGACGAAATATGTTCGTCGACGAAAAATGTTCGTTGACGAAAAATGTTCGTCGACGAACATTTTTCGTTGAACATTTTTCGTAATAAGACAAGACATGTACCAGTGTTCTGATAGGCCTGTCAATAAGACAAGACATCTGATAGGCCTGTCACTAAGACAAGACATCTACCAGTGTTCGTCGACGCAAAATGTTCGTTGACGCAAAATGTTCGTCGACGAACATTTTGCGTCAACGAACATTTTGCGTCGACGCAAAATGTTCGTTGACGACATTTTTCGTCGACGAACATTTTTCCTATTTGGTGTCAGATGTCTTGTCTTATTGACGGGCCTATCAGATGTCTTGTCTTATTGACGGGCCTATCAGAACACTGGTAGCATCAGAGTACATGTATTGACGGGCCTATCAGATGTCTTGTCTTATTGACGGGCCTATTGCCGCTTTTTTCCCAGAAAACTGTCAGGATTCAGAAGACATTTGTAGAATATTTTTCTCAGGTCTAAATGGGTTAACCCATTTTGGGGTGGGAACTCCTTTTTGTGTTAGCATTATGTTATGCTTTAGCTATTGAAAAATAGCAGATCTGCTATTTTTGAAAAAAATCGAAGAACGACTGACATAGAAACATAGCTTTTTCAGAAAACTGTCATTTTCAAACAGACATTTTTTTAGAATCTGATCTCAGGTCAGAATCATCAGATTTCCTCCTCTGTGTTCATATGCAGTATGCACTGTGTGTACTGTACGTTCTACTGGCAGATGGCTGTCATCCTCCTTCCTCCCTGCATTATGGCATTATCTAATACTGTGAGGTAGAAACGCATCACTATGATTCATGCGTTGCGCTTTAAATAGGAACACACTTGTCCTTTGATGTACCTCTCCTCACCAAACATGCAGCGTAACCACTTCTCTCTCTCTCTCTCTCTTTCTCTCTCTCCCATGGTGTGCGTGTGCCATGGGGACTCATTATGATAATAGCCTATCGGATTGCCTGCTAGTTATTACCGCTAGCATACTAATCATCCCTGCACAGATCTACTAATTTAATTAAAATGAAGCAAATAAACAGCAGCACCAACACAATCCTGGCAGTAGCCTAGGCAGACACAGAGGTCGTGTAAGGTTAGGCAAACACGCAGTTGGGCAATTTCTTTACAAAACGTTCTACATAAAAGCCAGACGTAAATTGCTTTGCAGTGGAGTGTTTAGTAATGTGAAGTGAATATATTTGTTTTTACTACTGTAAACCAGTGAGACGCTCTGAGGGTCTCACTACTACTGTAAACCAGTGAGACGCTTTGAGGGCGAGAAGCCATGCACGCATCCGCTTGGGTCACGTATCCGTCATGCACACATCCGCTTGGGTCACGTATCCGTCATGCACACATCCGCTAGGGTCACGTATCTGCCATGCACACATCCGCTAGGGTCACGTATCTGCCATGCACACATCCGCTAGGGTCACGTATCCGTCATGCACACATCCGCTTGGGTCACGTATCCGTCATGCACACATCCGCTTGGGTCACGTATCCGTCATGCACACATCCGCTAGGGTCACGTATCTGCCATGCACACATCCGCTTGGGTCATGTATCTGCCATGCACACATCCGCTAGGGTCACGTATCCGTCATGCACACATCCGCTTGGGTCACGTATCTGCCATGCACACATCCGCTAGGGTCACGTATCTGCCATGCACGCATCCGCTAGGGTCACGTATCTGCCATGCACACATCCGCTTGGGTCACGTATCTGCCATGCACGCATCCGCTAGGGTCACGTATCTGCCATGCACACATCCGCTTGGGTCACGTATCTGCCATGCACACATCCGCTAGGGTCACGTATCCGTCATGCACGCATCTGCCATGCATGCATGCACAATGAAAAACAGGTATGGCCAGGGTTCATGGCCATAATATGGAGACGTGGATGACTAATTAACTAACGGACGGGAGATGCAGGTTTTAATAGTAAATGCGACCAATAACCAAAAGCAGGTTTGGGCATGGCTGATTTAATTGCAAACAAGGGTGGTCAATGAGTCCAGCGTTCACTGTGATAGAATGCTAAAACAAATGCAGTTACATCTCAATGGCCTGATGTTGATGACATGGACAAGTATAGGTAGGAGATTGATAACAAAGTATCAATGTGAAATGAAGCATTGGGTTAGTTCATGTAGGCCACGGCAGTCGGCACTCAGCCCCAGCTGTCATCAGCTAATCAGCCACACATTTCTACACTCCGATCACAGCTCTTGGCACAAGGTCCATATGAACGACTCCCTCTAAAATATCCTGATCTCTACACCCTTGTTGCCACACATGCACGCTGCTGCGAGTCTTCTATGGCTCAACGCTTAAACTGATATTCAATGTCTTGCTTTGCATACCCATAGGGCATTCACCCGATTTAGCTTCGCTAATAATTCTTGGCTAATTCATGAAGCATCTTAGCCACCTAAAATCTACCCCTCAGGGGTCTATACTGTTTGTCTACACCAAACCTGTGCACTGAAAATAGTCGATCTACAAGCTCACGGTTTAGAATGAATAAGCTAGTATTCACGTGGTTTGTGGAGCCATCAGTGCCAAATGTCAACTGCATTCTATTTGTTGCAATAAATGGTAAAGTCTAATAGAGTGAGAGAGCTAACGAGAGGCATAGCAGAGGAACTGTAAAATGAATGCAAGTACAACACACACAGCAACAAAAGATATTCATAGTTTCACGGTTTGGTCAAATGACATCCTGATTTCTAAAGCCCTTCTCAATCCCTTCACCTCTGTTTCACCTCAATGCCTCAGCACGGCTATCTGCTTTATCTGTTCCTTTCACGGCTTCATGGAAAAGCTGAGAATGTGATCGATGTACAATGGACATTGTAGGGCTTTACTGATGAAAATCTGAGACCTCATTCACAAAGGAATTGTGATTTTATTATATTACACTGTAGCTTTCGTATTTTGGTTTAATTTCCGTGTTTTACGCACATAGGTAGTGGTCACTGAAATTCAATATGAACTGCAAATTCAGGTTCACAGGTTCGGGATTTGTGGTGAGCCTTGCATCTATAAGTACTGTACATTGGCCCCGTTATTACAAATTATGCTACTGAGGATGACAGATACTGAAATGTCTGGTTGCTTTGCAAATACAGCATGGTATTGTAAAAGAAAGAAAAAAAAAACACAAAGTTGTTTTTCCTGACTGTGGTTCATATTTAATTAAATTTGACCCACTTTACAATTTAGTCATTTAGCAGACGCTCTTAACCAGAACGACAAAATGCAAGGTTGCCGTACATTTTCTAAATTTCAAAACGTATGCCTTCGGCCTGGCGGAGGCATAAAGTAATTACTTTAGTTATGTTATCAAAGAAATGTTGAGATTCCAGTGCCGTTCCACCATGCATTTCTATGGTAAAGACTAGTGCTCCTCTTCCCACAGACCGTGCACCATGTGCTCTGCACCATGTTCACCATGCAGTCCGTGCACCATGTCCCATTGCTCTGCACCATGTTCACCATGCAGTCCGTTCACCATGTTCCATTGCTCTGCACCATGTTCACCATGCAGTCCGTGCACCATGTTCCATTGCTCTGCACCATGTTCACCATGCAGTCCGTTCACCATGTTCCATTGCTCTGCACCATGTTCACCATGCAGTCCGTTCACCATGTTCCATTGCTCTGCACCATGTTCACCATGCAGTCCGTGCACCATGTTCCATTGCTCTGCACCATGTTCACCATGCAGTCCGTTCACCATGTTCCATTGCTCTGCACCATGTTCACCATGCAGTCCGTTCACCATGTTCCATTGCTCTGCACCATGTTCACCATGCAGTCCGTTCACCATGTTCCGTTGCTCTGCACCATGTTCACCATGCAGTCCGTTCACCATGTTCCATTGCTCTGCACCATGTTCACCATGCAGTCCGTTCACCATGTTCCATTGCTCTGCACCATGTTCACCATGCAGTCCGTGCACCATGTTCCATTGCTCTGCACCATGTTCACCATGCAGTCCGTTCACCATGTTCCATTGCTCTGCACCATGTTCACCATGCAGTCCGTTCACCATGTTCCATTGCTCTGCACCATGTTCACCATGCAGTCCGTTCACCATGTTCCATTGCTCTGCACCATGTTCACCATGCAGTCCGTGCACCATGTTCCATTGCTCTGCACCATGTTCACCATGCAGTCCGTTCACCATGTTCCATTGCTCTGCACCATGTTCACCATGCAGTCCGTTCACCATGTTCCATTGCTCTGCACCATGTTCACCATGCAGTCCGTTCACCATGTTCCATTGCTCTGCACCATGTTCACCATGCAGTCCGTTCACCATGTTCCATTGCTCTGCACCATGTTCACCATGCAGTCCGTGCACCATGTTCCATTGCTCTGCACCATGTTCACCATGCAGTCCGTTCACCATGTTCCATTGCTCTGCACCATGTTCACCATGCAGTCCGTTCACCATGTTCCGTTGCTCTGCACCATGTTCACCATGCAGTCCGTTCACCATGTTCCATTGCTCTGCACCATGTTCACCATGCAGTCCGTTCACCATGTTCCATTGCTCTGCACCATGTTCACCATGCACCATGCAGTCCGTTCACCATGTTCCGTTGCTCTGCACCATGTTCACCATGCAGTCCGTGCACCATGTTCCATTGCTCTGCACCATGTTCACCATGCAGTCCGTGCACCATGTTCCTTTGCTCTGCACCATGTTCACCATGCAGTCCGTTCACCATGTTCCATTGCTCTGCACCATGTTCACCATGCAGTCCGTGCACCATGTTCACCATGCAGTCCGTTCACCATGTTCCATTGCTCTGCACCATGTTCACCATGCAGTCCGTTCACCATGTTCCATTGCTCTGCACCATGTTCACCATGCAGTCCGTTCACCATGTTCCATTGCTCTGCACCATGTTCACCATGCAGTCCGTGCACCATGTTCCATTGCTCTGCACCATGTTCACCATGCAGTCCGTTCACCATGTTCCATTGCTCTGCACCATGTTCACCATGCAGTCCGTTCACCATGTTCCATTGCTCTGCACCATGTTCACCATGCAGTCCGTTCACCATGTTCCATTGCTCTGCACCATGTTCACCATGCAGTCCGTGCACCATGTTCCATTGCTCTGCACCATGTTCACCATGCAGTCCGTTCACCATGTTCCATTGCTCTGCACCATGTTCACCATGCAGTCCGTTCACCATGTTCCATTGCTCTGCACCATGTTCACCATGCAGTCCGTGCACCATGTTCCATTGCTCTGCACCATGTTCACCATGCAGTCCGTTCACCATGTTCCATTGCTCTGCACCATGTTCACCATGCAGTCCGTTCACCATGTTCCATTGCTCTGCACCATGTTCACCATGCAGTCCGTGCACCATGTTCCATTGCTCTGCACCATGTTCACCATGCAGTCCGTTCACCATGTTCCGTTGCTCTGCACCATGTTCACCATGCAGTCCGTTCACCATGTTCCATTGCTCTGCACCATGTTCACCATGCAGTCCGTTCACCATGTTCCATTGCTCTGCACCATGTTCACCATGCACCATGCAGTCCGTTCACCATGTTCCGTTGCTCTGCACCATGTTCACCATGCAGTCCGTGCACCATGTTCCATTGCTCTGCACCATGTTCACCATGCAGTCCGTGCACCATGTTCCTTTGCTCTGCACCATGTTCACCATGCAGTCCGTTCACCATGTTCCATTGCTCTGCACCATGTTCACCATGCAGTCCGTGCACCATGTTCACCATGCAGTCCGTGCACCATGTTCACCATGCAGTCCGTGCACCATGTTCACCATGCAGTCCGTGCACCATGTTCACCATGCAGTCCGTTCACCATGTTCCATTGCTCTGCACCATGTTCACCATGCAGTCCGTTCACCATGTTCCATTGCTCTCAGTGGCTTGTTTCCTTTGGCAAAATACCCTGGACTGAGCTCACATAGAAATTAAATAATTGAACATTTGGAGAGGGGTGTCACTTTTTTCGACTAAATATTAAATATAGATGAAATGGCAAGACTAAAAAGATCAGCAAACATTAGGGGGATGTTGAGGATGTCGTGGCATCGAACGCCCCCCGGAAACCCCACCTGAGCAAAATTGGCTCCATGTGATTATGGTTAATGTAGGAAGACTATAGTCCAGACGAAAGCTTGACTATCCAATAAAGCAGTATTCAACGGGTTCATGTTTACCGATTACAGTCTCAAGCCGGTGATTAACAGGCAGTATTCCATTAAATCTGGTCCATGAGACCGCCTTCGCCATGCAGGTGGTCTCATTTAACCCTGGGTCAAAGCCATCAGTCCATCCATCCCCAGACCCACTGCTGGGCATCTACTATATGGTGCAGGGAGATGGGGTACAGCAACTCATTGACCATTGAAAAGGACTCCCAAACTCTCTCAGAGTCACATTACAATACTGCAAAGAGGCAGAGATGGACACATGTAATGTGCACAAATAGTGCAGTGTATGTATGTGCACACAGACATACATTTGACGCAAAGAAACATGTTATCGATGTCAGATGGAAATCTTGTCCAAAACAATTACTTTTCAGGAAATGGGGGGCAGGATGGAGGTATTATATCCTCCCGGTGGGGGCTCCTCACAGGCAGGCGAGCCAGTATGGTACAATATATAGAAAGGAACATATATAAATGTGTGGACCCCACACATGGGGAGGACCTACTGTAAGTGGCATTACTAAAATGGAGGTAATTTTTTTTTACTGATAATTCATTAAATACAATTAAATAGCTAATATAGCCAAAATCCATTGGACTGAAGCTAACACCCTTTTTTGTCACACACACACACACACACACACACACACACACACACACACACCTGAACGAACCTGACATTATCAGGTGTGCTCTCAGAAACACAAGCTGGAGAGCATTGACGGCTCAAACAACCGGAAGTATTGTGGTAAACATTTTTAGAAGGTGACAGACACTGTGTAAAACCTCACATTCCACTGGCTCTCGCCGTCTCATTAATGTCTAACCACAAACGCACCCCGGCGACACCGGGACACATTTTTAATGGAGGGCTGGGTTAATGGCCTGTGTTAACAGACAAACAACATGTTAAGCCCAACACACACCATGCGACGCCTGGAAAATAGAACTGGTTCTATCGGTGCATCAGGCGAGGCGTCGGACGCCGCCGGTGTGCGATAGCTTCATTGAAAATAACGGAGGCGGCTGTTTTGACGCGCGGCGTTCGCAGACGGTGTGGGAGGCCCTATATCGTCTCTACTCCATGGGATATCAATATGTACGCATCATCATCCACAGACGAGCATCAATAACATAAAAATCTGTGTAGAATGAAGCATGAGGCGGTGTGTCAGGCACACGTTGGTAAAATATTATGAATATTCATCACCATGTAAAGGGAGAAAAGTGTAAATTCCTTAAAGGGAGGAAGAGTGAATGCACTGGAAAAAAGATGTAATTCATTATGCAGTATTTTGTTTACATACAGTATGTATCATTTACTAAAGCACCCAAACCCTATATACTTCGCTGAATAAGTCCCCCAGTGGTCTATAGGCTTCTTGGTCCCTCCTTTTGTCCCAATTCTCTTCTACGTTTGTCCCCCTACACAAAATCTCTTCATTCGCAACGCGCTGTGAGCTTGCATATTTATCTTCGTCAAATGTTTGCCTATTTTCACTGAATGTTCAATCTATTATGATATGCCCGCCATAGGGATGCTAGAGTGGTTAACCTGGGTGAGTCACATTGAGATTTCAATCTCTTCTTCAAATGGATCCTGGTACATTTTAAAGCAATGACCTGCTTCACACAGTGACACGCATTTATAGTATGGACGGATGGATGGACAGACGGACGGATGGACAGACGCAAAAACAGTCTGCGGCCTGGTAGAGACAATAAAGATATACTGTACAGTATACAAACATATGTACTATATGTGAAAGCACGTACATGGTATTTATAACATTAGCATCATATGCAGGTGTCAACATGTTATTTTAAAAACATTAGCAGGTGTGTACAGTACATATTATTTAAAACATTAGAGGGCAGTACAAGTTACACTATAACTACAGTGCAGAGGTTCTCATATAGTGTATTGTGTACTTGGTAAAAACCATGGTTAAAGTGTGGATATAGCATTCCTGATTGCATAATGAAAGCCATAACTGGAAAACTAATCCCTTCTAATCTTTTTTATGTGGAGAATCTTGTGGACTGGATAGGGTGCACAGACCAACAATAACACGGTTAAATATAATGCAATAAAAGCCAGTGTTCTTGTGGCAAGTTGTCTCTTTTTATTAGGCTCACCAGCGGTACTGGTACTGTACCGCTGATGTGTGTCAAACTAGCCAACTCATACATTTTGCTGCCAATAGACATTAAAGTCTCAAACTAGAGGCCATTGTGTTTATACAAGCCTGGCAGCCATCCTACTCCACTGGATGGTATGCAGAGAAACAAATAAACTTTGAATAACACAACGGTCCAATTCAACTAAATCTAACAAGCTTCTTCTCTGAAATATTTTGGGATACCTCTGCATTCATCCTGTGACCTGGGTTGGAGTTGGCAAAGGGGCGCTTGAAGGGGTGGGTTTAGTGTTCTGCTGTGTGTTCATTATGTACTATTAATGCTTTGTATTTGCTGTAAAAAAGAAAAAAATACGAATATACAGTGTTTAATTTGACTCTACTCTGTGTAGAGTCTGATAAATGCCTTGAATGATTTGAGTTAACTGCCAATATAGAGTGAGAAATATGAAGCATTGCGTTAGTTCATGCAAGGCACGGGAGTCAAAACAGCTCAGCTGTAATCAGCTGTCAGTCTGCTGATTGCTTTCAATCAGCCATGCAATTACCTACACACCAATCCCACCTCATTCCCTCAACAAGGCGGTCCGTTTAAATACGGCTCTCTTCTACACTAGGGCCACTTTTCGACGGAAACAAAGTCCTGTTGCGTTCCATTTTTTTGCTAGTTGCTACATTTGGGTTTGCTTGTTCCCTTATTTTGCTCCCAGAGTGGAGCGGGACCGTACCTATGTTCCCTCAGCCCTATGTTCCCTCGGGTCCGCGTCAATATGCCGACGGTCCGATCGACAACCTACCTCAAACCCTCACCCTAACCCTAACCTCCCCCGGGGCAGACACCTAAACCTAACCACCCACCCTCTCCCGACCCCCAGCGCACCTCGGACCAATGCTCCTTCTGAGGGAACATAGGGCTGAGGGAACATATAGGTATGACCCCAGTGGGGCCTTTAACACCAAGTTTAACTGTATTCAATTTGTTGCAATGAATGGTTAAATGTATTCTACTTTGACATGAGAGTTCCTGACTGAAATGCTTCCCGTTAACCCCCTCTCCACTGCAGGGCAAAACAACTCCCCTCTGGAGCTGCATGTGCATTGAGTCATTGTTTTGAAGACATCAAACTAATGTAGCATTTGCTAGGAGGCACCATTATCTATAATATCATTAAAATGGCACTGGATCAGAAACAAAAACACTGCCGGGGATGTGGGGATGTGGGGATGTGTGTGTGTGTGTGTGTGTGTGTGTGTGTGTGTGTGTGTGTGTGTGTGTGTGTGTGTGTGTGTGTGTGTGTGTGTGACTGTGTGTGTGTGTGTGCGCGCGCGAGCGTGCGTGACTCAGTAAAAAGGTAGATCTGTGGCTAAAGCTGTCAACCCATCACTTGGATGGGGAATAAAGACTCCAGTGCGCAAAATAGTGAGAGAGAGAGAATGGGCTGAACATCAGTGTTCTAGAAAGATTTTGCAACCATGGTGAAACGGAGGTTGACGGTTGTATAGTCAGGGGGGCTATTTCAGGGGTCAGTAATGGATTAGGATTATGTGGATTATCTACAGTATTTGTACAGGTGAGGCAGGTATAGACAGATTCCAAAATTGATTTATTTGATTTGCACTCCAGCGAGGCTGCTATTTCTGCAGTGGACAAAGTCACAGCAAAAGGAGTTCCCAATGCAGCTATGCCAATTGCCAAATGTTGGAGTGTGTTGTCCAGAGCCAAGAGTTACGATATTGAGGGGGCGGAAACCGAGCATGCAGTCTGCAGTTCATGCAGCCTAAACTGAGTCAAGCTGGAGTTACATTATTTTCAACGAGGGCGGCAAATAAGAGCTATTTTAAGCATGTCTGCAACATGACAACTATTTTAAAGTACATTAACAACTAAATGTTTATGTTGTACTATTACTACAAAACAATCTAAAATAAAGGGATTTAAGATCATTAAAGCTGGGCTGTTGCCTGAGTCCAATGCATTTCTGCCTACTTCCGGTCCAGGACTTGTCCCAGTTGGTTGTCCCCATTCTCAATAGAAGTCTATGTAGGAGAGCCGCCATTGGACTAGCCCCATGAAGTGAACGCAGTTTGAGTAACTCTGGTGTTGTCTAACCTCAATGTGTCGTCATGGCATCAGCCACAAACAAATCAGTCAGCTCCATATCGGCACAAAAGGGCATGTGGCTCTGGACAAGCCGTCCAGAGTTTAGAGCCACATATCCGACCGCAATGCCCATATATGGTCATGTGCATATATGGGACTGCCTGACTTCAAACTCGGCAGGTGCAGCGGCATGGACTAGTGGTGACTAGTGACCACCGCAGAGTAGTTTGGATATTCAGTTATCCAGAGCCGCCGATCCAACCAATATTCCCATATATGGGCTTTCCAATATAGGCATTGGGCATATACTGATGACATCAGGGATCTCCATATATGGGCATGAAAGACCCAAGGACTGACAGATACAGATATCTCCTATAAGTATGTGGGCATAAAAGGGACACGTGTAGACAGACAGAAACATGACATCTCGATACGGGTACAATGGGTAGTCTGGCAAAGCTAGTCTGGCAAACACTATGACTCAGACATATTGGTTGTGAGGGCAGTGTAGCAGCCCAAACGTTAGACGTGGACCACTTTTGACAGACCGCTACAGTACATAATGCATGGTAGAAGTGCTGTGTTTGTGTGTGTGTGCGTGCGTGTGTGTGTCAGCGTGTGTTGTGTGTGGTAGCTCAAGCATTTTCATCAATCCACAGTCACATTTCATGATGTGCTCTAAACAGATGAATTTCTGTACTGAAAAATGTGACAATGTGAAAATGAACAAATCTTGTTTTGTAGGTAACATAATCCATGATTATTTTCAAAAGCATCTGACACTGCGTGAAGTATATATGTAGCTGCCTGTTGCAGCAGGTCAGTGTTTTAATGTTTTTAGCGTGTTTTTCCGTCAAGTTTTTAGCTTGTGTACACGAGTAAGACGCGCAAACGCGGGAAGCGAACGCAGCTCGTACATATTTGGGTTTTGGACGTATAGCTGCTTTGGGGACTCCTTATATGGTGCCCCTTTTGTGCCCATATATGGAGCTGAGTGGACCTGGCCCCTTTTGTGCCCATATATGGAGCTGAGTGATTGCTGATGCAACACACTCCATATTTGGATAGCGGGACAGACAGACAGACAGACAGACAGACACACAGACATGATCTGCTAGGTCTCATAGTAAGTGCTCGCTGCGTTCGCAAACACTGCGTTCGCAATTATGCTGCTGTAACGTATCAATTTCCCTGCAGGGATAATAAAGTACATCTCATCTCTCATCATCGGAATGTGAGGCAGATTGTGGATTGCACATAGCCGTGGTAAAAAAAATCATAAAGCATAGCTGGTCTTCAAATTGCTGTGATTGAAAACTAGATTGGACACTTACTGTAATACACATGCTGTGGTGCCGACTCGCTAATCAAAAGCCCCCTCCGAATACCGTTTCTAATGAATAAATTTATTGACAGTGGCAGCCATAGATTTTCTGTGTTTTTGAAAATAAAGGATGGATTAACTGTACAGATACAAATCACACCCGTGTGAAGGGAGGGGCGCTCTTGTCATCGTACAAATTTACGTCATATTTGGCGGACATTTGACCCAAGTTCTCCCTTCATTATATTTGCCATTTTGATGTGATTTGACTGTATTTCCTTAACATCAGCAAGAGTATCATTTATCCCTTCACTAATAGTCCAGCAGCCAACAGGCTTTGTTTTGTTCAAAGTGGGAAATTTGGAATATATTTAGTTTCTCTATTGGCCTCTCAGTATCACACTCTCTCGCACGCACGCACACGCGCACACACACACACACACACACACACACACACACACACACACACACACACACACACACACACACACACACACACACACACACACACACACACACACACACACACACACACACACACACACACACACACACACACACACACACACACACACACACACACACACACACAATGTGGATAGCACATGTAGAAAAGCAGAGGACAGCTCATTTGAACCACTATCTGACAGGAGTTTATATTCAAATATGAATAGCCCGACAGACTGGCCTTTTGAAGCCTTACAAATATGTTGTCAGGTTGGAACCTGACAACATATTTGTATGGAGACTAGCAGTGGAATCCTAGGGATCAATATATGCATTATGAATATGAATATGTCTGTCTGTGCGTGCATGCGTGCGTGAGTGCGTGTGCATACTGTGCATATGTCTTTGTGTTTCTAAAGTATGAGGACATGCCTATGTGCTAAATTGTACACGCTCATGAAACGATTTTGGTGGAATGAAAACTTGGCACAGGGAACAATAGTTCCTTCTTGTAGCTCCCTGTGTGGTCAGAGGGATTTGATGTCTTTGTTATTCCCTCCACCAGTGCCCTTCAATCATTCTTAACTGCTACATGCCTGCCTGTAAATTAATTGGATTTCCTTCAATAATTATTGTCAAGCAGTAAATCTACTGTATGAATACATTAACAATTGCACGCTCTGATTTAGGTGATTACTTCAAAGTCATAAACAATAACCCCGATTTATGCCGTGTCTGTTGCCTGTTAATGGCATGATTATCATTCTATATTGCTTCATTAACATGGATCTGCTATGTTAAGTCTGTGAGTCTGAGCACGTGATCATGCTCATTTATTTTTTTGGGGCACGGTGGCACAGTCGGTATAGTGCTGTCGCCTCACAGCTAGAAGGTCCTGGGTAAGATTCCCGCTGGGGACGCTGTGGGCACTGGGGACGTGTTCCCTCCTCCACGTCATCAGTGCCCATACCCGAGGTGGGGTTGGCGAAAGGGCCTTTGTGTGGAGTTTGCATGTTCTTCCCGTGTCCCCTAGGGTAGGTACCTTCACAAAAACATGCAGTAATCCTGGTCTCTAAACTGCCTCTGGCAGAGGAAGTGTAGCGCCCAGGATTACATTAGATAAAAAAACTGGTGGGAAAAATCCGGGTTTGTGTAAACACAAACATTGAAGACAAAAGTGAAAACGGAATAGTGAGGATGCAAATTGTGATTGGCCAGTGTGATTGGGTGGGAGATGTGCCATTGGTTGAGATATGCAATACTCGAGAGATACAATTCTTGCACCTCTTAAGCTATGCCCGTGGCTGTTGTATGATAATAAGACGATTGGCTGATTTTGGATTTTTGTGAGGACGCAAATTGTCACTGCTCCACAGTGCCATCCAGCTGTATTGCCGTGGTATACTTCCATGCTCATACAGACACATTCCGTACACGCACGCACACGCACACTCTCACACACACACACACACACACACACACACACACACACACACACACACACACACACACACACACACACACACACACACACACACACACACACACACACACACACACACACACACACACACACACACACACACACGCACACACACACACACACACACACACACACACACACACACACACACACAGCACTCAAAAACGACAATACCCATTACTACTTGTAGTAAGAGTTGCTAGAGCAGCAACATGCAGAGATCGCCCACCCCTATATGCTGATATCCTTCCCACCCTCCAACATGGCCAAATGTATTAGTGGGAGTACCCGGGCCAACTCTGACAGGTACTCTAACTCTACCCCACTCGGACGCCCACAGAAGCTTTTACTGTAGCCCCTCAGGGTGGAGTACAATACAGTCATCTTTTTGGCTCTGCCTCGGACTAGCTTCTGTGGGTTCCCGTATCATCTCTGTGTGATGCTGTGTGGGAGATAGCGGGGCAAAGGAGAGGAGGGGAATATCAGAACAGACTAAGAGAGAGAGAGAGAGAGAGAGAGAGAGAGAGAGAGAGAGAGAGAGAGAGAGAGGAGACAGAGGGAGACAGAGAGAGGGAGACAGAGAGAAGGAGAGAGAGAGAGGGAGAGAGAGAGAGAGAGAGACTGAAACAAGTGCAGAAAAGAGTCTTACACACCTCTACTAGAGTAAAGACTCTTTTCTTAAAGTTTCTTCCTATACTAGAGTATATACATACACTATGGAAAAATGCTACTACTACTACTAGAATATGCACACAGGCACACGCTTATACACACTCAAAACACGATTGACCCAACGTAAGGTTCCAACTCTCTCCCTCTCCCTCTCTCTCTCTAACATGCACGTACCACCATTGTCCCCAAGCACGTGCACAGTCTGCACACATTATCTATATATTTTTTAAGGTGTGGTGGACTATCCCAGCATGCTGTGATCTGTTATCAAATAATGGGTTTGGAAAATGTATTTACTCCACTGCAGGTGGACAGGGAGCACTGATACAATATGGCATGTGGTATACATGTTTGTTTAGCATGTGTCACAGTGTGGTTTGTGAAGGTAGAGTTCTTTTGGTCTACGGGGTGTTGTGTTGGATGAGTGTCTGTGTGTATTATGCACGCACGCACGCACGCACGCACGCACGCACGCACGCACGCACGCACGCACGCACGCACGCACGCACGCACGGCTCTGTCCTCCAGCCTCAATGTGCCCTGCTTTTTTTTACAAACACCAAAGCCAACCTCTGAGTTTAATAGATTATATGCATCTCTATGGGCAGCAGACGGTTAGCTGAGCAACACTGAAAGTGAAAATAACTTCATTTATATGCAGAATATTACCACCAAATTTACATCACACACCAATGGTGTACTTACGATTGTACTACAGCATTTACAGTATTTGCGAAAGAAAAGTTAAATTTATATAGGCCTACATTTATTAGTAAACATTGACTTCAATAGGAAAATCTAAAACTCCATTTCAGGTACTTTTCTCTCGGAATTCGTATGGCCTACAGTCCACTTGCCCCCCTCCCCCCAGATCAGGAGTGTAGGCTAATAACAGGGAAGAAGAGTGCGTGCGGGTGCCCCGTAGGCCTTTTTATTTGATCGGTTCAGCCGTTAGGGTTAACTGTTGGACACCCAGCAACATTATTTATCTATCCGTCCGTCCGTCCATCCATCCATCTATATTAGCCTACTTTTGTGCCCAACCCAACTTCCCAAGATCATTACCCACACTGAACATAATTTGCTGTTCATATACCGTATATTACCAATTAACAGCCCATGCGCAAATAACCGCCCAGCTTCTTATAACGGCCCAGGTTCCGACACCATTTTGCGTAATAACCGCCTCCATCAAATAACCGCCCTCCTCCATATAACGGCCCATGGGCCGTTATATGCAAACTTAATCAGCCTCAGCCGTCATTTATATTATTATATGCATGTTCACCGAGTTGAGTTTGCAAATCTCCGCATGCCACTCGATCATTTCACAACAGCGACAGCGCAACACCATGCAGTCCTCCACATCCATAAAATCAATCGGCTATAGTTTCACAAGTGCCTCCTATGCACAACCAATTGTTTTAATGCAAAGTGGTGTATATTCTGTGTAATGTTTATTGTCATCCGTGTATCACTATCTACAAGCTCCAAGTGTTGCAGCGCTGTGTGAGCTTGCAGATGATGAACCCTTTTTTTCCCGGTGCGTGGCGTGCACCAGCGCAGGCCCTCACAAGTATAGTACTATAAAACCCAAGGTTGATATTTAAATCGTGCAATTCTCTGCCAATATTCAACCGATTGTTCTAATTCCAAATGGCCTATAATCCGTGAAGTGTACATTTTCATTGGGTGTATAATTCATGTTTTTATATGCTTTTATTTACCGGTATTTAAATTATATGGAGTCAGACGCTATCGGCATATAGTTCACGTGCAGGCATGTTGCTCTGCTTGACATTACATTTTCTATCGCCTGTAACCTAACCTGTGGGGTTTAGCCACTTGACTACACACAGTACTACAGGCTATGTGTAGTGTAGGCCAATAAATTATGGTTTTATTCAATTGCAATCTACCGGTATGTAGGCCTATACAGTAGCCTATATAATTAAATAATTTATTTGTCCGCTGCTTAGTGGTTACAGTTACACCTGTGTGTTGATACGCTCCCTCTTACAATTAAATCAAAATGCATTGCCTGCGATGTTTATTGTTAATATTATTAATATACCGGTATTAATATTAATATTAATTGTCGTCACTCTCTCTCTCTAAACGTCTCTGGTCTCCAGGCTGCGTCTCTGAGCAAGATGGCGGCGCCCGCCTGTGTTAATTCTATGACAAACTATAGTGGTTCTACAACGATTCCTACGTGGATTTTACTCTTTATAACGTAGGATGAGGTTGGATGGGGCCATGAAAAATGATCGTGTCCGTGGATTATTGTTTTACCGCGATTTTTTTTCCTCGCGTGGATTCTTACTGTACATGCTGCTGAGTACAGTAATGCATCCCATGCAATCCTAACCTGACGCTGCCAATACCGCCCCCATCTGGCAGTCAGGTTAATGCAATCCCCCCAAGCAACACAACATGGTAAAATAACAGATGTAAAAAAGTAACCAACACTATGTTGTTAGGTTGCAATTTATGAAATGATATCTGAACATTTTAATTCCAAATGAGCTTTTCTATGCCTGTATTTTAAAATTAAAAATATTTCACTGAATTTCATGGTGGTAGGTGTAGGAACCCTGTACACTATACACTGTACAGTATTATTATATGTTGTTTTGTACTTTTGTACACACTTTACTGTGTGTACTGTAGCTTTGCTTTTTTATTATTAATACGGTAATACCAGTTCCAAACAATATTTGCACTACATGTTACTGTATGTATATACTGAAACCAAATAATGGCCCTGTGCAGGCCGGTGCAAAAATAAATAACGGCCTATGGCAAATAACGGCCCGGCTTCTTATAACAGCCCGGGGTCCGAATCGATTTTGCATAATAACGGCCCGGGCTACTATTTGGTAATATACGGTATTCAGAATGGGTAAGGACTAGTCATTGTAATTTACCACTCGGGTAATAAAGCAGCCTACTTGTGCTGACAATCACTGTGTTTATTGTTTTCCTCTTATGTAATGTTTTTTTTAAACAACCTGCCAAGCTTAATCGAGCAGGGATGTATTATATCTCGCAGAAAGTGAGAGAAAGAAATATCTCTGCCAACAGCTGAGGTAAAATGAAAGTGTGAGTATAAATGTATGTCAATACATTTAAGGGGTTTCAGGGGAATGCATTGCTGACGTAAACAGTCACTCCAGTTATGCAAAATGACAAATGTGTGTCTAACTATAAGCTCGGCGTTGTGGTTTGCTAAATGCAGCCGAGCTGTGATTGGCCTACTTTTGTGGGGAGAGAGATACAGACAAACTCTGTTCTAGACGGCCAGGCCTCCTCAGCGCCACAACATAAACACTCCCCAGGCAGCTAGAAACGCTTCATGTGCAAGCTGTTTAGGTCGGCGATTTGTATAGGCTATTTGTAGTGATGTATACAAAACTGTATGGAGTTACAGTATACTTTCACAGCACAGTAAAGGGCTCCCTAAGGACCAGACCATACTACTAAATCCTCATTTATATTTCCGGTGTGTCACACACCGGAAATAGATCTAGATGATCTCCTATTTACAGAGAACAACACACTGAGTATACATATAACAGGCATAAGCTGCTGCTACTGTGAACACTTTAGATTAAAGAACTAAAGACAGACAGCGAAAGAGAGAGGTGGGAGGGAGAGAGAGACAAACAGACAGGCAGAGAGAGAGAGAGTTTGTCAGAGATACGGAACATAAGAAAGACAGGGTGCTTCTCTTAAGCACTACACCTTTTCCCATTAACATGCACCTGCAACTATATGGAAAACAACTAAACAAACCCTCACTTCCATAGGTCACATACAGTGAGGTGAGACTTGTGTGAGACTAGACTAGCCCTAGTCTGGGCACTGTCTCGTACAACATTACACAAGACAGCGTGCTTTACTTCAGCCATGCCTACGGAACTCTTCCGATAATGCCGGTTATGCATGCATATCCTCAAATGCAATATTGAGATTATACAGTCAACCTTAAAAAACAAACAACTCAATTTTATTGTAAGTAAGATATTCAATAAAATATCATAACGACCGAAAATGTAACAAGAAAATCGCTAGCCTACAGTAGCCACTCAACTGAGGACTGCCCAGCACAGCTGATTTTTATGGTTTGATCATGCTCGTACACACACACACACACACACACACACACACACACACACACACACACACACACACACAAAGAAGAAGCCTGCAGCGGGAGGGCCTAAACGAAAGTGATTCACCATTATAATTTATTAAAGGCACATAAACTTTCTTCAGAGGGGCCTCTTGTAAACGTAATAAAGATCCTCTCTTCGGATCCATGTATAATTCAACACATGGATATGCTCAATTAGCAGCTCTAATTAACATTCACCATGCTGCAATTCAAGGCTGCTCGGGGGGGAGGGAGGGGGGTACTGTATCTGCCAGCAGCCTATCCTGAATACATTCCTCGTGCAAGCATCTGTCAGCATGCTGCAGTTAAGCTAGCATGTCGTCTCTGCCCCACCAGTGTCCTGTGGAATCTGCATCTCTCCAGCCTCATGAGACTCTGTGGAGGTGGACACGTTTCTAATAGTTATAACATATTAGCTCATGTCCATTACATGTATTGTAGATAATGATATTACTGAGGCTTCAGGTGAGGGTGATAAAGAATAGTGTGTGTATGTATGTGTGTGTGTGTGTGTGTGTGTGTGTGTGTGTGTGTGTGTGTGTGTGTGTGTGTGTGTGTGAATGCACGCGTGCGTGTGCGTAGTAACGTCATTGAACCTGTGCCCTTACACCCTGACCCCATGTGCTTCAAAATCACCTCAGGATCCATTGTAATGTTTGCGTGAGCCATCAAGGCTCTCTCTCCATCTGCAAGTCACACAAGTCTCTCAATATTAATCTGCCATTGTCAATGGAATGATACTGTAGATCAAAAGCCAATCTCGACAGGTTATTACCACCGCACAGCCTCTGATGACACTTGCATGCACACACACACACACACACACACACACACACACACACACACACACACACACACACACACACACACACACACACAAAAACACACTCACACACGCACACACACACACACACACACACACACACGAATGCCACATCAGGCAGGAAATCAATTATCATCAGTAGTCCTGTGAAATATTTCGAAGCCGCTGTCATCATCTTATTTCCCACTCGAGTACAGAATATAGGCAATGCGCCCGTCAGACAGATGAAAGGTAATGGACAGAGAGTGCTTAGCTTGAGATTGCCCTCTGTGTCAATACAAAGAAATTAAAAGGGAATAAAATAGTGCGCCTGCCTTCTGTGATGGACAGGGAATAACAATGTGATGTTGTGTGATGATGGGAGACTAAAGGAGGGGAGATGGATCGGGGTGGGGTGGGAGGAGAGAGAGAGACAGGGGGGGGGGGGGGGGGGAGAGTCACGGGCAAGTGAATGTGAGACAGTAAGAGGGAGAAAAGCACAGGGGGGGATCTGAGATGGACAAATGAAGGGAAAGAGAGAGGGAAGAAAGAGAGAGAGAGAGAGCGTACCCTGTTCTTTTTAGATCCATATCCATTAGGGTGAGAGATGATATGGGAACGAGGCTTACATGACTAAATCAACAGCGCTTCTTGTTTTCATTAGGGCCACGGCCGCGAATAGCAGCACTTCTCCTTAACGACACACAGGCTTCATGAAAGGAGATGAATGATGAGACACAGAAAGAGGGAGAGAGGGGAGGGAGTCAGAGGAAGCAGAAACGAGCAATGCAGGGCGTATAGAGAGAAAGAAGGAAATATGGGAAAAAGGAAATTGGACATAGAGACCACAACAGGCCAACAAACCCAGCTGGTGAGTTGATTGATACAGAGGTTAGCCTGTGGCGCGTCTCAGAAGAAATAACAGATAATTGCAAAGCGGAAACTGGCCCAAAGTGACCCAGGGAGGGTTGGACAAGCAATGCGCTCCCTTGGCTCACGCACCAATTGCAATATAGTGGCCACCAGCATTTAGTGCCGAGCCAATATCCAACACAAGACCTAACACTGAACACTGTAATCCCATGGCATTATATATCTTATTAGAACAAACAAGGTAACACTGTTATTTTACATTGACTGACAAAAGAAAGAGGCAGTCCGACAAGCCCAGAGTTGACTGTGTTTCACGAACACACAGATCCTCCACCAACCCAACCCAACCCCCCCGCCCCCCCCCACACACACACACTTTTTGTGACAGAATGAGATTACACTACCATGGAGACATGCAGACTCGCGACTATTGTGTGCCCCTGCCCACGCATGAGTGCGTTTGTGTGCCTGCGAATGTGAATGCAGGGCATGTTGACCCACAGCTACAGTACACCTGCCTTGGGCAGTGTGAAGTTCACGCAGATCTAGGGCAACGCAGACTAGAGTACACGTGCGTGGCCACACACTTGCATTATAAGGAAGAACCCATTCATACTGTATATGTCCTATAGGCTAGCCCACACATCTAAGCAAATCCCAGTAACCTGGATAGTTTTTTGTTTTGTTTTGTGCAAAAGAGCAAATACACAACCCATACTATTCTGTAAAATGCTTCAGTTTCTGTGCGCATGTGTGTGTTTAAATCAATATCGCCTCACATCTAAGACAGGGGGAAAATCAATGCCTCTTTTACAGCTTTGATATCAGGCGTGAGGATTTAAGGGGATAAGGTTAGGTTGTCTGACAAAGAGAATTGAGCGTTCCTGTGCGTGCAATTGCATGCATGAAAGAGTGAGTTTCTGTGTTTGTGAGTTTCTTCGTGTACAATGAATGAATGAATGAATAACTGTGCGCAGTGGTGGAAGCCTGTATTCAAAATGTTACTTGAATAAAACCTGTGATGTGAATGTGTGATGTACTGTAACTGTGTAGGTTCCGTACCCTATCATACTGTATGAAACCTACACAAACGCATGTGGACCATTCTGTCCAAAAACATGTTAAGCATAATTTTAATAAAAGTGTGTATGTGTGCTTGCCTTTATGCATGCTATCCCCAGATTGCATTTACGCCTTGAGAGCTATCAATCTGCCCTTTGGTCAAATTAAGCTGCATGCCCTACTTCTGTCTACCTGAAGAAAGCAGCCTGCCTTATTCCTTCTTCTAGTCAGGAACAGATCAAAGAAAAAAGATCACAGTGATTGGAATAGATGGTTTCATTTCATCTTTCTAGTAGGCACCCAGCAAATATGAAAAAGAAATACGAAATCTAACATTTAGTTGCCTCCCAAGAAAGTGAGTTATAAATAACACAATAGACCACATCTTCAGTGAATTCTAAAATGTGTTGGTATCTGTGAAACTAACTGGGCAAAGGGCACTGAATTATGTCACTCATCACTGCTGATGTGGAACTAACTGGGCAAACGGCACTGGATTATGTCACTCATCACTGCTGAAATTGGACAGGGATGTTGTACAGTAAGCACTAAGCACCCTTATAGTTGTTTCTTGGATCTAAAGTTAACATAGTTGTTATGAGTAGCTTTCATCACCTTAGGGCTTGATGAAACTCTTTGCAATCCATTTTATTTGGCAGATGTGATGCTTTCTGATATCAGCATCATTACCGTTCTCTCTCGCTGTCAAGACCGCCCTCCATTTTGTCTTTTGTACCTTTCTCATTTTTGCCTATTTGTTTGTTCTTCCCTCTTTCTATTCTCACTGACATATTTCAAACAGTACAGTGAAAAGAGAACTTATAGAAGGTATCAAACCGAGGTCAGTGCACTTAACCAGTGTGCTTTGATATAATGGAAATAACATTTCCAAATAACCACTTGAGCTAAAAAATAGGCAATCTTCTTTAAAAAAAATGTGGAAAACTAAAATTAATATTCTGCAACTGTAAATTCCCCCAAAGATCTTCTATCAATGACTCACTCTGTGAATTCATGGTGATTTTTTGTTCACTATTTTATAAAGCAGTTTATAAAGCACGCCACTCACATGGCACACTCCTTGCTTGTGCGTGAGACTGTTTAAAAGTGTTTTAAAAAGTCTGACAGAAAATGGGGTGTTTTGGAAGTGATGAAGACACTGGATACAAGACAGATTATACTGTACTCTGAGAGCTGTGTTGACTTTATGAACACATTCTTTATTGTTTTGTGCCGCCATTGATCTTGATCTCGCGTGTGTGTGTGTGTGTGTGTGTGTGTGTGTGTGTGTGTGTGTGTGTGTGTACGTACCCATTGTTAATGTTGTGAATGTGTATTCGGTGCACACATTGGTGTTTTGTTGTTGGTGCTTTTCCACAGGAGACAATACAGTGTATATTGGTTTTTCTCTCTTTCTCCCTCCCTCCCCTTTCCTCCAAACTAATCTCACCTGCAGCACACTGGTCCTCATCTGCTCCGTTCTCACAGTCCCGCTCTCCGTCACATCGCCATGACAACGACACACACTTGCTGGTGGCCCCACCACAGTCAAACTTCTCCGGCGGGCACGTCTGTCGACCTGCAGGGGTAGAGCGGAGGAAGACAGACAGAGGAAAAGGGAATGCAGAGAGGAAGATGAGGAATAGGTGCAGGGAAATGCAGGGGGAGGCGATATGAGAAGAAGTTGGGAGAAAGTGATGGAGAGAGAGAGAAGGAGACAGTCAGTCAATGAAGCACTTTGATAACTCGCTTATCTTGTTGCTCTGATCGATTCACCCTCAAAGGCGTGCAAATAATTAAGCAAGACACACGGAGACAGAGTAACAAAGAAACAGGCTGCTTGGCAGAGACACACACACACACGCACGCACGCTCGGTAAAAGTGCATTACAGCTGAGCAAGCCATTGTTTACATTTCTAACACATGGGGCAACAGGGAGAAAAACACAATGACACAATTCATCAAATTTATACAGAGTCCCCATGGTTCCTACAGCAAATCCCTGATCCCCGTTTCTGCAAACCACCATACTCCTTCAACATCCTGCCTTGTTTTTACTCCCCTATACAAGCACGCCGCACGCACGCACATACGCACGCACGCACGCACGCACGCACTGGGGATTATATCCCCAGATTGCATTACAGAGCGGTGTCAAACTCAACCCCATCAATTACTGTACATATTTGACCACCACTGTTCCTTGGAAACCAATCCAATCGTTATGTGTGTGTGTGTGTGTGTGTGTGTGTGTGTGTGTGTGTGTGTGTGTGTGTGTGTGTGTGTGTGGGTGCATGCGCAAGTGTGTGTCAAACAGACAGACAGACGTGTGTGTGTGCGTCAGACAGACAGACATAGATCAATAGTACTTTTGGGATTCAATCATTCCAGGCTCTTTTTTAGTCCTATTCTTTATATAATTAACAGTATTGCATTAAATGTATGCCATTCAGGAGCTAGCAGTTTTTGTGGGAGACTGGGGACGTGCGTGTGTTTATTACCAACCTGCATGGACTGTGTTGCCCAGTTTTCTTCACAATGCACTACAGATTGGGACGTTTTTGCACCGAGGCACTTGGAACCTTCTCCTCTTCTTTCTTATATTTGACAAAGGTCTATCTAGTGGTTGATCAGCTCTCTCTCTCTCTCTCTCTCTCTCTGTGAATGTTGAGGTCTAGCATGAGTAGCTTTTCAAAGTGCTTCCCCTACATTCGTTTTCTCCTGGCCTTTTAACAAGAATGGGGTCTTCCTCAAATACCCTTTAATAGAGTGAGCAAGCTCCCACCATATCTGCGCAATCTGGTTATTACAGCCAAAAGATTTGAAAGTGGTGTGCGTGCGTGTGTGTGTGTGTGTGTGTGTGTGTGTGTGTGTGTGTGTGTGTGTGTGTGTGCGCACCTGCGACATGCGTGTGTGTGTATTTCATGTACAAAATACAGCTACGCCGGTTTCCCGGTGGACGTACTGGGAGAACTGGGTTTTCCACATAACACCTGCATGTGGATCAAGAGCTTTCTGTCTGGTCGCAGTCAGAGGGTGAGAGTGGGACAGCATCTATCAACGTCCCTCAGCCTCAGTACCGGCTCCCCACAGGGCTGTGTGCTGAGCCCGCTGCTCTACACCCTCTACACTCACCAATGTACCCCCGCCCACCGCAGCAACACCTTGGTGAAGTTCGCGGATGACACCACAGTAGTAGGGCTCATCTCCAAGGGAGATGAGTCTGCCTACAGGGATGAGGTAGTGCAGCTGACGGACTGGTGCAGAGAAAACAACCTGCTCTTGAACACGTCCAAGACCCAGGAGCTGGTCATAGACTACAGGAGGAATAAAACAATCATTCCACCCCTGATCATAAATGGGGACTGTGTGGAGAGGGTGTCCTCTTGCCGGTTTCTAGGAGTCCACATGGAGGAGGGCTTGACCTGGAGCAGAAACACCTCTGAGCTGCTGAAGAAGGCCCAGCAGCGACTCTACTTCCTGAGGGTGCTCAGGGGGAACAACATCACACAGAGACTGCTGGTGTCGTTCTATCGGTGCTCCATTGAGAGCATACTGACGTACTGTATATGTGTGTGGTACACCAGCTGTACAGTGGCGCAGAGGAAAAAGCTCCAGGGGGTCATAAATACAGCACAGAAGATCGTTGGCTGCCCTCTCCCCACACTGGAAGAACTACACAGAGACCGCTGTCATAAAAAAACTCTGAACATTATGACAGACACTTCCCACCCCGCTCACTCACTGTTTGAACTGCTGCCATCAGGCAGACGGTACAGAGTGATCAAGTCCAAGACCAACAGATTCAGTAACAGCTTCTATCCCACAGCGGTAGTTGCACTCAATGCTGCTAAAAAATGATCTGTTACTGCGACACTTTTAGTTTTTTTTATCTGCTATCTTAAAGTACAATAAGGGTTTGTTGTGCGATGACAGATGGAATTACATGTTTGTGCATTATGCTGCTGGGGTTGTGCAATAACAAGAAGTCATGTGTGTTTTGTTTTAGCTTGTATAGGTTGTTTGTGATATAATGCACTGATTGGTTGGCACTTTTAATTTCGTTGTACACGTTGCAATGACAAATAAAGATCTATCTATCTATCTATCAATGCAGAGGTACAGCATTAGTTCAAATACAGATCGGATGGTCTATAATGTATGTAGTGTAGTAGAAAATGGGATGAAATTACAGCACAATCTCAGCCACCACCAGTTGTGTGAATGACAGTATCTGACCGAGAGACCTTGGTAAAAGGTTGTGGATCACACACAGTCTCACACACACACACACACACACACACACACGCACGTGCACGCACGCACACATATGTATTCTTTTCGGCCAGTGACACATGACCAAGTGTAAATTACGTTTCAGCCAGAGCCATAGAGTAAGACAGAGTTACGACAACTACGTTCACTTCATGGGGCCAGTCCAATGACTTCGATTGGCGAATAGTGACAAAGGCCTGAACAGGAGGTTGACGAAATGCATTGGAGTCTATGGGCTTTATAGTGACAAACGAGTTACATGAACCACGTGACCGGGCTGTTTTCTTCTGTGTCGTAACTCTATGGCTCTGGCTTCAGCCACCATGATGGCCAACAACACTGTATAGATTCAAAGGAGCACCAGGGCCCACTCTTCATTACACAGCGTAGTCCGGAGATAAACATTTTACAGCTCTCATACGGACACTTCTATTCCAGCGTTTATCATGCTCCCCAAGGCTGAAACTTGTGTTTAATTATCCTATTTCACAGACTATCAACTGGTTATGGACCTCCTGTTATTTCAGACTTAATTGATGGGCTGTCACAGCCTGTCAGAGGACAAAAATGCAGGTCTTAGTCTTCATCATTCACTCCCTGGCTCTCTCTCCCCTATATAAGGCAGTGGACTGAGTTTGATGATACACTGTACTTTGCTCAGTGTGTGCTCGAGTAGCGAGTCCACTATTGTTATCGTAATTATTCCCTGGGCCGTTTGGCATTTGCCCTCTGGGCTGTGACATCATGTGGGTCAACCAATAGGAAGAGAGAGTGAGGGGGGCTGTGACGTTGTGTGGGTCAATCCATCATCATCGAGTAGAGGGCTACTCGAGCCCACACTGTTTCTTCAGGAACAGTATTTTCTAGTTCTATGCTATATTCAGATATTAGTGTAGATTTCTGTCCTACACAAACATTAAATTCCCATTGACTATGAATGGAGGATTCATAGTGTCTGAGCAAATCGGCATAGTGTCTATTTTCGTCATGATGATGTACGAATCAGTACGATGATAAGATGATGTACCCCTCACTTCCCACGGGTGTGATTTTATAGTTCTATGCTATTTTTGAGGGCCTCCTATGTACAGCTTTTGTCCCCACACGTTACAATATTTGCAATGAAAGGAGAAATTATATTAGGTCATACGTCCGTCAAATATGGCATAGATTTGTGGCAACACAAACATTAAACACAACTGACAATGAAGGGAAAATGTACGTCATATGTAGACGAGCAAATTGGCTAGCCAATCAGATAAATTCAGCTGTTCATGAGATGATATGATGATGTATAATGATAAGAGAGCCCCTCACTTCACACAGGTGTGATTTTTATGTCAAAGTGCTCAGGTTCATTTTATATATGTAAAGTATAGTAGTAAACGTGGTGAGAAACAATGTTCCATTGGTGTGTCACTACAGTATGTATATGAGTTAATGAGGAAAAACTGTTACAAATGCCATATTTTCTGACACAACTGTACTATTCTTGCCACACCGGCTGCTGTTATGATCTACAAGGACAGAGTGGTATGCTAATTAACATTTGATTAACTACCTTCCTAATTTCCATCACAAGGAGGGAGGGGAGAGGAGCACTATAGCGTGGCCCCACATCCTCTGCAGCTGTCTGCGCCGCATCAAAGCCAGCCTCCCAGGTGATTGATTTAGAGAGGTTCACAGCCCTCCACGCTAATGCTATGATAATATATTTATTGTGAGGCATGCGTTATATACGGGCAAGGGGCAATACAAGTCATGCTTAAGTCATTGCCTGTCACACTCAGCTGCAACACCAGAACTATGGCAGGTGGGATGGGTTTCTGTGATTATTTCTTGATAAATGGTAGGGAGATGGCGATTTATGGATGGGTTACAGAGTACCGTGAATACACAAACTGTAAAATCCTGAGTGTACTGTAAGTCTAAGAGAGTGCAAAGGTAACCAAATAGATCTCATAAGGGTTAACTTATATAGCATAAGGGTTTCACTGTGCAGTCTGTTATATGTGGATTTAAAATGCTCAAGGTACACTATGTCTCCCTGCAGTTCAGTCAGTGGAGTCCTGATTGATGAGTACCTTAAGGTGTATTTATGCAAAGAATGCTATATTTGACCAAATTGGCGCTCGAGATTACAAATGCCCTCTACTCAACATTGCGGTTCAGACGGTAAAGAAATTAAAAGGAGAATTGCAAATGTATTCTAGAGGTCATTGGAAGTACATTGCAATAGCTTCATATAGTGGCAGCAGCAGCTGCCACTATATGAAAATGTCTGTTTCTGACTACCTGGGTCCCTTTTATCTCCATATATGGAGATATCTGTAAATCCATATCTGTAAGTCCATGTCCCTTTTAAGCCCTTAGGCCCGGTCTCCCAGTAGCCAATTGTAATATAGGATAACACAAATTAAAAATATTTACAAGAGCTTTGTGAATTAAATAGACATCACACACATCTTCCGGTTTCCACCCGACAGAGACGATATGATTAGTTTAACATGGTTAATGAAGCCTTGTCAAATCTTGTTTTCATTCTCACAGCATCCCTCCGTTCTAATACAATGTACAATTTGGGCATTTAGCAGACCCTCTAATCCAGATAATCTTCCAGCATGTCTCCCTAACAGATGCTATCAAAGCATAAACACCACACAATTAATGTTGGCCGTTTCATCCATTCGTTCCATTATTATCTTAAATTGACAGTAAAACTATTTCCGCTGCTAATCCAAGTAACAGATTCATCGTTAAATGACAATTTGAATCTAGGGGAGATTGATATGATATGATATAGTATTGTCAGTTCACACTGAAATTTGTCTTGCGACACAGCAGCCAAGTATGCAGAACACATATACAAACACAAAGAACAAGACAATTTACATACATAAAGACATGAGCAATATCCACCGCTTAGATTATCCTGTGGCTACTACATCTCCTGATTAAGCCTCAAGGTCGACTGGTAGACAAAGGACCTCTTTAGTCTGACCTTATTGTAATGCTGGTACACCATATCTCCTTCCTGAAGGTAGCAACCTATATTCTCCATACAACACATGCTTAGTATTAGAGGTGATATTCCTTGCTAACCTTAGGATGCTATGTTATCATATGTGGATGTATAAAGTTTCTGAAGTTGTTGTCCAACAATCTTTGAACAAATGTTCAGTTGTTGCAGCAGTTGTGACTTTGGGGCTGCAGACAGACATCCATACCAGGTGTGGTACTACAGTACTGAAGAACACTCATAATAACAGAAGTGAAAAACAAAAGAAGAATCCGTCTACTAGCACAGAAGGATCTTAGACGGCGAAGATTGGGCTTGGGTACAAGTAGGAGAATGTGTTTCAAAACATTACTGGAGGAGGAGAGCATTGGAAATGCTGTTATAAATGCTCTTTCTCACTGACTTACGTATACTCCCATCAGGAATATCATGCTGTATAACTATACTGTCTTTTACTGCTGGCCACTACAAAGCTCCACAGAAGTAGACTGAAGATCAGTTCCTGGGCCTGTATACCGTCCCTGCATGGTTTCCTGTGGCATTAAGTGAGCCTTGCTGGCTGCTACTTGGCCAGTGTTTGCCCCTTAAGGGCCTGGCTTTACCCCATCCATGAAATATTCCTATTGGACAAGACTTTAGTGTGAAGTCAGCTAAAAGCCACTGGTTGTCGAACTGAAAAGAACCCTTACTTTCAGTAGTGTGTGCTTGCTTGCATTTGGTGTTCTTTTAGTGGTAGAGCTCTGCTTTAAAGACATAATCACACATGGAATGCACATCACTTGCACACACACACACACACACACACACACACACACACACACACACACACACACACAAGAAGAGTGATAAGGAAAACAAACTAGCTGTTACAGCAAAAACTAACGTTATCAACAGCATCTTCTATCTAACTATCTATAAATGCACCAAGTCTCTGTCTGTGTGTAATCCACGTAACTCTAGAACCCACCAACTTCAAATAACGTTAAAGTTGTCTCCCTACTGGTCAAAACCTGGTACTGCAGACTTTGGTTCTCTAGTAGTACAGTAGGTTTTGTGTTCATGTGCATGTGTGTGCGTGCGTGCCTGCCAGACCGCCTGCCTTTGTGTGAATATACGTATGCATGAACATGTATTCCTAGGCTATAGGCGGGTAATTACAAATATGCAGCAGCATATTTGTCAATGTATGGGGCACAACCTTTGTAATGATCTCTGCGATTGCAGGCGGGATCAATCTGATATTGCACACGACCAAGGATATGATCATAGACTGCAATAGGCCTATATCTGTAACTGGAAAGGTTCTTGCTGTCGATAAGTTCATCAATACCTCAGTGTCTGCTGTGCTGATGGATACACTTGTCAGTGATTACTGAGAGAGAGAGAGAGAGAGAGAGAGAGAGAGAGAGAGAGAGAGAGAGAGAGAGAGAGAGAGAGAGAAAGAGAGAGAGAGAGAGAGAGAGAGAGAGAAAGAGAGAGCAGATAAGGAGTACTGACTCTGCCATCTGAGAGAAACATTATTTTCTTTACAACCTCATTATTATCCTCCTCATAATTTAACTGCTGGGTCAAACAACAACAGCAGTAACACTAGGCATGATTATCATTCAAATTTTAAATGTAATCATGCCTAGTAGGCCTAGTATAGGTATTTATCAGTAATGTAATGGTTGCATACTTACCACATTAGACTTGCCGTGTCATTATCAGCAAGAATCATTAATGTTTTTTAATGACACATCTAAAGCTCTCAACGCATCGCGATGCAACACGCTGTTTGCTTTGTATATGACAAAATACCTAGTAAATAATTGAGCGAAAGCTTAAAGACTCTTACTACTACTATTATACTACTACTACTACTACTCTAGACTAGTACTACTACTACTACTATACAAACTCTATCTTGTTAAGACTAGCAACTCACATGGGCAATCTTCTTTGTTATGCTACACAGAATGATTAAATGTCTCTTTGATATAGCAATGTCTACTTTCAGTTTAAGCACATGATGCCCTTGAGTTGAAAATAATCTAATGCATTTAGTCATAATCAATGTGGAAGCAGCCTCTCATTTGGCCTGCACGTCTATGGTCAGACATTTGATTGGCATCTGATCTATAATAATCCCACCCCCCCACACCCTCCGTAACCCAAATGACCAATCAGGACAATTAAATCATTGTAACTCTGCTGCCAATCAGCGGTTTGGTGCACTGAGCCGAAGGGCACGGACTTTGGGAACATCCCACACCAAGAGAGCAAGAGTTGTCAAAATCTAGCTGTCTATATTCTCTGACAGCAGCCCTAGGCCTCTGACGCACAGACACACAGACACACAGACACACACACACACACACACACACACACACACACACACACACACACACACACACACACACACACACACACACACAGTCAGATTGAACCACTGTGTGTCAGACAGGCATGAAAGTGGTTGTGTGTGTGTCTCTCACTTCTCTCCTCTTCCTTTCTCTCATACATACACATTACACATACACAGCGCGCACGCACACGCACGCACGCACGCACGCACGCACGCACGCACGCACGCACGCACGCACACCATTCTCAGATGGAGCTTGGATTACGGTACAGAGCTGCAGATATTTCAAGGGGTAAAGTGAATTTATTGTGCAGATTTGTGCAGAACGCAATTACATTCAAATAAGGAGGAAGACTGGAGGTGAGTGCCTGGCTAATCTCTTTTAAGAATTCCACTGCATGCACAGCATTCCATTAGAGCTGCACACAGGAAAATCCTCTGTGTCAATTGCACTCTAATTGCGTAGAAATCGAACCAAATGGACCTGTACGCACTTGTAGTGAATGCGTACATTAAGGATTTTGCTGTGTAGGAGAAGCAAAGAGATTATATTAAACAAGATGCCCGAGGCCCTCATTTACATTAATGATTCATACAAGAACATCAATGTATTCTTAAGTCAATGAGTCAACTTTGTGAGTTTGATGGCTGATTGTATAGTACTGCACCATGGCTGCGCAAGTTACATTAATCCTGCTCCTAATGTTGCTGAAGTTCAGATGAGGCCTGATGAGTGACCTGTAAGGGTACACCGGCCTGCTTCCATTTATTCCAACATAGAGTTAAAAAAAAAACTAACAATGTTTTATGCGTTGCGGTCACATTCCACACTATTTTGAAAACTTCACCCAACAGGCATAGCGTGACTTTGGGAGTAGTGTTTTCCTATTCATAGGACATGAACTCTGGGATTCATAAATCATAATCCATAACCCATGACAATTAATGTTTAATCTGGCATAAAAAAATATATTTTCGGGACAGTCTGTGCTTGTGAGTCGAATGTGTGTGTGTGTGTGTGTGTGTGTGTGTGTGTGTGTGTGTGTGTGTGTGTGTGTGTGTGTGTGTGTGTGTGTGTGTGTGTGTGTGCCTGTGGTGTGTGTGTGTGTGCGTGTGCTTGTGCGCGCGCTGTGCCCGGGCAATCATCAATGATGATGCACGATCCGATTGCCTTTTGCACAGCTTATGCCAGGAGTCACTAGCTGCACAGTATATCCATTTGTGTCCGGCTGTGCTTCAGTGCAGAGGTGGCTGTGGGTCAATCCCAGAGTCCGTTTGTGTTGGTGACTGAAAGCATATGTCGCCTTCAAACGGTCGACGTCATAACTTTGCGGATCTGTTTATGTGCATGAAATCCTGTGGTGGTTAGTTGAGGAAAAGCAGTTTCCGAGGGATGTAGCCATATATACCTACGTACCTATACGAAGTCCTGCCCTATATGGGCGTTCTCTGCCTCAGGTCGTACAGCATGCCAGGCCAATTCTCCCCGGAGATAAGAAAGGGGGACCGGCTGCTGCTGCTGCTGGGCACCAGGCTAATTCACACCTATTGGTTTGGTCTTTTGGGCTATTTCTATATTGTTGTGGGAATGGAAAGATAAAATAACAGAAGGCGATATATAATTAACATACGTATGTATGTATGTATGTATGTGCTATTCTTTATAACAAATCCAGTGTGGTATAAGATGTGTGGTCTCTCTGTCTCTCACGCTGTATGTGATTTGAGCTGCTGCCTACATTTTGCAGCCTTTCAGGACATAACCACTTGTGTTTTTTTCCCCATATAGGGCTAGATGGGATGTATGGGGCGGGTCATCCAAGCATGCATTAATTGCATTAAAATTAATGTTCAATTTTTAGTTAACTCAGTTATTTTGATAGCCCCTAACTAATTCCACATCACAGTGTATTTAGAATAATTTGTAGCGGTCTCACGGTACACCGAGTTGGAGAATTGACAACATCATTTACTTTTTTCGGTTTTGTGACTGCCTCTTCCCTATTTTTTTATAGTACTGCTTTACAGCTGCCCCAGACATGGGAGCTGTTTTCTTTTATT